>NW_020716024.1:0-5337 GCF_002925995.2 Terrapene triunguis
TTGGCTTTAGCTTTTCCACCGCTGCTGTTGTTTGCGCAGATCTTGCCGGAATTTCTGCCTTGGATCCTTCATCATGATGATTGCCCCCAAATACTTGAGCTGTTTCACTGTCTCCAGCTCTTGTCCACTGACAGTGATATGTGAGCTGATCCCATCACATTTGTTTGTCATCAGCTTGGTTTTCTCTGCACTGATTTCCATGCCATATTTTGCAGAGGTTTCATCCAATCGTTTCACAAGGTTGGCAAGTTCATCTTCGCTGCCTGCCAGGCCATCAATGTCATCAGCAAACCGAAGATTTGAGATTGTTTGCCCCCCAATGCTGACTGTGCATGTGTGATCTTCTAGGGCATCAGTCATTATGCGCTCCAAGTAGTTGTTGAACAGTGTGGGAGAAAGAAGGCAGCCTTGCCGGACTCCAACAGTGGTGCGAAACCACTCTCCTATTGTGCCATTGATGAGAACTGCACTGCTGGCCTTGGCATACAGTTGTTTAATGGTAAGAATAAGCTTATGACCAACATTGTACTTCTTCATGGTTGCCCAGAGAGCTTCATGCCATACTCTGTCAAATGCCTTCTTGAAGTCAACAAAGACGTGGTAGGTGTCCTGCTAGTGTTGTAAGTACTTCTCACATAAAACACGAAGGTTGAAAATCTGTTCTGTGGTACTTCTTCACGTTGTATTGGAAAGTCATCCTCGCCTGTTGAATCTGGGCTGTCTAAGACACTAGGATCTCCATTTGTCTGGTGGTTGTACAGATCAGAGCAGTAGTTTGTCCACATATTGATGATGTCCCTTTCTTCTGTAAGACTGTTCCCTTCTTTGTCTTGAATTGCATTAGCTTTGGTCCATCTTTCCTTCGTCAGATCTTTTACAACCTGGAAGGCTCGTTTGCTATTTTTATTATTGATACACTCTTCAATTTTAGAGCATTGTTTTTCAATCCATATGTCCTTGGCCACCTTTATTCCTTTCTTGATCTTTCTGCCAATCGCTCTGTATTTATCAGCTCCCTCAGTGCTGTTCTTGTCTCTCTTAAGTTCTCTTCTAATATCACACTTGTAGTGTGGCCCATGGTTTTGTCTTCTTACGATGTTTCCCAAGGATGTCCATTGCTGCCTCATTCATTACAGCATTGAAATTATTAGTCATTGTTTCTATGTCTTCCTCTAGAGCAAGTAGCGGGGCAAATTTTCCGCCGACCATTGCTTGAAACGACTCTGCAATGTTTCAGTCTCTGAGTCTTTCTAAGTCAAACTTGGTTCTGGTGAACTTTGGCCTGACAATTTTCCTTAGCCTCAGCCAAAAATTTAGCATCACAAGCTTGTGATCACTTCCAGTATCAGCACCGGGGAAGCTCCTTGTTTTAGCTCTGTTAATCCCAGAACGAAATCGGTTTTGCACCATGATGTAGTCGATCTGGCTGTGATGTAGACCATTAGGTGCGTGCCATGTTGATTGTCTGGATGCTTTTGTGCTCCTAATGTGTTTACAAGAACCAGACTGTTATAGCTGGCAAACTCCAAAAGTCTCAATCCTCTCTCATTGGTTACCGCATTACAGAAAGGGCCACAATAATCTCGCCAATCTGCCTGTGCATCAGTACCCACTTTAGCATTCCAATCTCCTTGTACAATCAGGATATCTTTCTTGTGTACCTTATTGATGATGTCTTGGAGCTGATTGTAAAAATCTTCAAATTGCTCATCGTCATAGTCTGTTGTAGGGGCGTAGACTTATACCACTGTGATATTAAACAGTACTGCCTTTAGACGGATGGAAATAAGCCTGCTTGACATTGGGTGGCATCCTAATACTGAATTCTTGATATCTTTATGCACAAGAAATCCTGCGCCGTTGACATGTTTGTCCTCTCCACTGTAATAGAGCACATGGCCTTCTTCTGTTAGTATCTCTCCAAAGTTCTTCCATCTGACCTCAGAGATTCCTAGGAGGTGCCAGGTGTATTGTTCTATTTCATACGTGAGTTCTTTCAACTTCCCTATTTGTCTCAATGTCCTTACATTCCATGTGGCTATGGTGATGTTATCTCTTCCACGGATCCTCTCTGTTGGGGTTACACCAGTAGTATACTTGTCGCGTCTGCCCTGGTGGGAGATGGATGGCACGGTCATTATTAACCCGGGCTGTGATCAATCCGGTATGGACATCGTTGACTTGCTCATCACATGGTGTGTCTTGGGCAAATTTCTAACCTGGCGGAGCCCATCCCTCTCCAGGCAGCTCCTTTCAGTCACCTCTTACGACATGCAGGAGGAGCAGTGGGCCTATTCTATCCCCAGACCCACAGGGAACTCATAGATATTAACATGTGCTGAATAACTATACACTTGTTGTCAGAGGTTGGCTGCATGTGTGTTCACTCTGCGTGCTGCAGTGGCTCTGGCCAGATAGTCAGTACCGCAGACACCGATTGAACTGCCCATTAACCACAGACCCGTTAGTAGCGTAGACACTCGGTCAGGTTTATTGTCGACGAAGCACAGTAATAACGTCCGGCAGATTGTACGGGGATACTAAAACACATATGCCCGTGATCATGGATGCAACTCAGTCAGTGGCGGACTTTCCACTGCCCCCTAGGCTGACCACTGACACTCACTCTGAGATACCTCTTTGTACTTGGTATCGGGGTGTTCTGGTACCACCCTTCTGGAATGTGTTTGTGTGAGTGTCCTGTGCCTAGCACTTCTCATGTGTGTGCTTTTTGCAATTCCAGCTCTGGTCTTGCCAGGTTCTGTGAGCCTGTACACAGGCAGAGCCTGACTTCTGCTCACAGCCTGACTTTTGCTAACTTTGCTTTATATTAGAAGGGCCTAAATACCATTTTAGTTCAGGCCTCAGATCAGGTCTTGGATCCAAGGTCTCAGGCTCTCTTTCTACTACACACTTCATACTTAAATATCTGAGCCATCTTATCCAGGGCTACACATTTTATACACATTGGCTCAGGGACTATATTTTCTGGCATATTCTGAACATTGCTGAGCATCCAGATGGTGCCCAATGAATAATACAAATCATGACAATAATTGTCAACTTTATGGGCTCTGTGCATGCAATTTCTGTTCCTTGTTCTGGAATTGGCCTGGATTCAGCTGAAACCCTAAGAATTTGAGACATAATCTGATACTCAGACAACACTTACTCATTCCTTCCTTTTCTCAAACTCAGAACAAAAAAATGACAAAACAAAATGGTTTTCAGTTAAAATGTAAAATTGCACAGCAGCCATTGCGCTACAACCCAGCCTGGGGCAGAACCTGCCACCCCTTGGAGCCTAAGTGATCGCCTCTCATCTCAGTCTCTGTTCTTCCTGACCTCCGTGCTGCTTTTCATGCTGTCAACTATGAATCCTTCCCAATCACCTGGGACTGTTTGCAGGAGGCTCAGAGAACTGGCCTTATTGGTTTTGCTCCCATTTATCAGAGTCCTCTCTTTTACAGCACGGAGCAGAGAGCTAGGCTGGTCCAGTGGATAGGGAATTAGCCTTAAGAGACCTGGGTTCTACGCCGCCCTCCCCCCCCCCCCATGGACTTCCTGTATGACCTCAGGCCAGTGCCTTAGGGACAGAATTTCAAAGGTTTTTAGGCACCCAAAGAGGAAGCTACGCATCTAGTGGGGTTTACAAAGCACCAAACCTAGGTGCTTTTGAGAATCCCACGAGGTGCCTAATACCTTTGAAAATCTGCCCTTTAGTCTATGTGTGCCTCAGTGCCCCACCTGTACAATGGGGATAACAGCACTGCTCGACCTCAGTGAGGCTGTGAGAAGAAAGAGGTTAGACATTGTGAGGCACTCAGATACTATGGCGATGGGGCCACATAAGTACCACAGGTAGAGTGGGAACTTCTCTATACCGCTGCTATCCCTTCCCTGGGTATTGGCCCCTTATTTTCACCTACACCCTCAAATCTACCCCTTTTCTGAATGTAACCTTGGCTTAGAGGGCTTGGCTGTATGTCTTCTGAGTCCCCTGTTCTCTCTTCATAGAATATCAGGGTTGGAAGGGACCTCAGGAGGTCATCTAGTCCAACCCCCTGCTCAAAGCAGGACCAATCCCCAACTAAATCATCCCAGCCAGGGCTTTGTCAAGCCGGGCCTTAAAAACCTCTAAGGAAGGAGATTCCACCACTTCCCTAGGTAACCCATTCCAGTGCTTCACCACCCTCCTAGTGAAATAGTGTTTCCTAATATCCACCCTTGACCTCCCCCACTGCAACTTGAGACCATTACTCCTTGTTCTGTCATCTGCCACCGCTGAGAACAGCCGAGCTCCATCCTCTTTGGAACCCCCCCTCAGGTAGTTGAAGGCTGCTATCAAATCCCCCCTCACTCTTCTCTTCTGCAGACAAAATAACCCCATTTCCCTCAGCCTCTCCGCGTAAGTCATGTGCCCCAACCCCCTAATCATTTTCGTTGCCCTCCGCTGGACTCTCTGCAATTTGTTCCAACCCCCCTCCCCCATCTAAGGACTTCCAGATCCTTAATTTAATTACCAGCCCTTTCTTATCTTAATCACTCTGCCTCTGTTTGTAAACAGAATCCTGAGGCCCTGCCCCAGGGGCACAGGCTGGGAGCAGCAGGTCTCCTCTGCCAACTCACATGCCACACTCATGCTGTGCAGTTAAGAGCACAGCTCCTGTCCGAAACTGTCCCTCCTAACTGGCGCCCCTGCGGCAAGCCAGGGTCGAGGGGCATTGACAGAGCTGCAGGGGAGGGGAGGGAGGAGCCCAGGGCTGGGATAGCAGGAGCTGGGGGTGCTCATTGAGGAGCACCACTATTGGGCAAGGGATAGATTTCTCTGGCAGTCAGGTGGTGCCTGTTTGGGTGAGTGCAGGACAGTTCTGACTGTGGACAGCAGGAGCCCCTGGAGCTGTCCCTGCCCTGCCTGGAGGCTCATCCCTGCTGACGCCCTGGGGCTTTCTCTGTTACAGACGTGCTCAGACCCCAGGTCCAAACCCCCCTTCTTCACCGAGAAGACCATGGAGCCGTCCATCAAATACATCAACAAGAAGTTCCCAAATGTGGACGCACGGAGCAGCACGGTGAGCAGTCTCCCTCAGCCAAAGGCTCAGCCCCTGCCCCATAGTACAGCTCCCACTTAGATCAGTACAAGCTTCCTGCCCTGACACGGCACTCAGATACATACAGCCTCCCCCCCGCCAGCGTGGTGCTCAGACCTCTACAGGCAGCCCCTCACGCTGGCACGATGCTTGGATCCATATAGCCCCCACCCCCGCCGGCGCGGTGCTCGGATCTGTATAGGTCCCCCCTGCCGGCGCAGTGCTCGGATCTGTACAGGTCCCCCTC
>NW_020716025.1:0-2134 GCF_002925995.2 Terrapene triunguis
CTCCCGCTGGCACAGTGCTCAGATCCATACAGCCCCACCACTGCTGGCACGGCGCTCGGATCTGTACAGGTCCCCCCTCCTCCCTGCCGGTGCAGTGCTTGGATCCGCACAGCACCACCCCGGCATGGGGGCTCTCAACCCAGCTCCAGCTTGAAGGCCGCAGATGCCCAGGGGTGAGTGTGCCAGGGCAGCTGCGTCCAGCCCTGTGTGTGTCAGTGATCTCTGTCCCCAGCGGTGACGGCTTGGGTAGCTGGTGCCGTGGCAGGGCTCTGCGTTCTCAGCCGCACGGCTGGCTCCTCTCATGGCCAGTCAGGGTGAAATCTGCTCCCCTTGTCTGCCCTTTGCTTCAGCAACACCTGGGCCCGGTGCACAAGGAGAAGGCAGAGATCATCAAAGTGCTCAATAGCTACTACCAGTCCTTCGTGGACGTGATGGAGTTCCGGGTGAGTACCTGCAGGGGGGCCCACGGCCCTGGGGAGACGGTGGGTGTCAGCCAATGACTGGGAGCATGGAGGCTCCACGCCATGTCTCCTGGCTGCACTCACTGGTCCTGCTGGGAGGCGACTGTCTGCCGGGCTGAGCCAGTGGCACAGCCAGAACTGCTCCAGCCCCTTGGGAGTGGTGCAATCTGCCAGGCCAGGGCCTGCCCCAGCCAGGCTCCCTCAGAACCCACTTGCCTGGAGGGGCCCAGGCAAGCCCCCGCCCAACATCCCCCCACCTGGCTGAAACTGGCCAGGCTTCTGCACCTGTCCCAGGTGGCTCAGCTCTGGGGAGACAGGTGGGGCCCCACAGGTGGTGCGAAGCAGAGACTGCTCAGAGCTGGAAGTGCACTGGGGTCTGGCCAGGGGGCAGAGAGGAGCTGGCGGGTGGGGCCAGCGGCGGAGAGGAGCCCTCGGCCAGCTGGCGGGCAGGCCCAGAGGAGCAAGTAGTGGGTGGGGGGAACCAGCGGCTGGCAGGGTCTTGGGGCACAGAGCAAGCGGAGCAGGCCGGGGTCCCTTCTGAGCATGGGCCCGGCTCCATGGCGCCACTGTAAACCCGGGACTGAGGAGGGTAAATCTGTTGAAGACTGTTGGATGCCCAGATCATAGAATCATAGAATCATAGAATATCAGGGTTGGAAGGGACCTCAGGAGGTCATCTAGTCCAACCCCCTGCTCAAAGCAGGACCAATTCCCAACTAAATCATCCCAGCCAGGGCTTTGTCAAGCCGGGCCTTAAAAACCTCCAAGGAAGGAGACTCCATCACCTCCCTAGGTAACGCATTCCAGTGCTTCACGACCCTCCTAGTGAAATAGTGTTTCCTAATATCCAGCCTAGACTTCCCCCACTGCAACTTGAGACCATTGCTCCTTGTTCTGTCATCTGCCACCATTGAGAACAGCCGAGTTCCATCCTCTTTGGAACCCCCCTTCAGGTAGTTGTAGGCTGCTATCAAATCCCCCCTCATTCTTCTCTTCTGGAGACTAAACAATCCCAGTTCCCTCAGCCTCTCCTCATAAGTCATGCTGTGGTCATGGGCACACGTGGGGGGATGCTGGACACAGCTCTCACCTGCTTTGCACCAATCTGAGTCGCTTCATGATGGATGGAGCAGGTGCTGCTTAAACCTGCTGCCTGTGTCACGGAGGCTGCGGAGACTGTGGCCGGCCCCATGGCCCTAGCTTCCACGTGAGCTCTTCCCCATGGCTCATTCCCTGCACCTGGGCACCAGTTACACCAGGGCCCGTTGCTCCTGGAGCAGAAGGGGGGTGTTGGGGAGACTCTTTACCCTACTGTAGGTGCCAAATCTTGGGTGAGGAAGCCACCTGCCCTCCTTAGCGTACCCAGGGCTTGTACGTGTGTAGCGGAGCCCTCTGCCCCTACTGACACAGCCCTCGGTCCTGGAATGGCGGGCCCGGTGTGGGGCTGAGGCCTGGGGGAGGGCGAATCACAGCTGGGGGCTCTGAGCCCCTGACTCTTAGGTGCGACTGACACAGCTTCCCTTGGCAGGACCATGTGTACGAGCTGCTGAACACCATCGATGCCAGCCAGTGCTACTTCGACATCGTGAGTCCCGGGCAGGGCCCCTGGCTGCAGCACGTGGGCAGGGGCACAGCAGACTGCGGGGGAGCTGCATGGACAGGGGGCTGCAAGG
>NW_020716026.1:0-2134 GCF_002925995.2 Terrapene triunguis
CTCCCGCTGGCACAGTGCTCAGATCCATACAGCCCCACCACTGCTGGCACGGCGCTCGGATCTGTACAGGTCCCCCCTCCTCCCTGCCGGTGCAGTGCTTGGATCCGCACAGCACCACCCCGGCATGGGGGCTCTCAACCCAGCTCCAGCTTGAAGGCCGCAGATGCCCAGGGGTGAGTGTGCCAGGGCAGCTGCATCCAGCCCTGTGTGTGTCAGTGATCTCTGTCCCCAGCGGTGACGGGTTGGGTAGCTGGTGCCGTGGCAGGGCTCTGCGTTCTCAGCCGCACGGCTGGCTCCTCTCATGGCCAGTCAGGGTGAAATCTGCTCCCCTTGTCTGCCCTTTGCTTCAGCAACACCTGGGCCCGGTGCACAAGGAGAAGGCAGAGATCATCAAAGTGCTCAATAGCTACTACCAGTCCTTCGTGGACGTGATGGAGTTCCGGGTGAGTACCTGCAGGGGG
Source organism: Terrapene triunguis (assembly GCF_002925995.2). Lineage (NCBI taxonomy): Eukaryota > Metazoa > Chordata > Testudines > Emydidae > Terrapene > Terrapene triunguis. The sequence goes on from NW_020716026.1 coordinate 462, forward strand.
GCCCATGGCCCTGGGGAGACGGTGGGTGTCAGCCAATGACTGGGAGCATGGAGGCTCCACGCCATGCCTCCTGGCTGCACTCACTGGTCCTGCTGGGAGGCGACTGTCTGCCGGGCTGAGCCAGCGGCACAGCCAGAACTGCTCCAGCCCCTTGGGAGTGGTGCAATCTGCCAGGCCAGGGCCTGCCCCAGCCAGGCTCCCTCAGAACCCACTTGCCTGGAGGGGCCCAGGCAAGCCCCCGCCCAACATCCCCCCACCTGGCTGAAACTGGCCAGGCTTCTGCACCTGTCCCAGGTGGCTCAGCTCTGGGGAGACAGGTGGGGCTCCACAGGTGGTGCGAAGCAGAGACTGCTCAGAGCTGGAAGTGCACTGGGGTCTGGCCAGGGGGCAGAGAGGAGCTGGCGGGTGGGGCCAGCGGCGGAGAGGAGCCCTCGGCCAGCTGGCGGGCAGGCCCAGAGGAGCAAGTAGTGGGTGGGGGGAACCAGCGGCTGGCAGGGTCTTGGGGCACAGAGCAAGCGGAGCAGGCCGGGGTCCCTTCTGAGCATGGGCCCGGCTCCATGGCGCCACTGTAAACCCGGGACTGAGGAGGGTAAATCTGTTGAAGACTGTTGGATGCCCAGATCATAGAATCATAGAATCATAGAATATCAGGGTTGGAAGGGACCTCAGGAGGTCATCTAGTCCAACCCCCTGCTCAAAGCAGGACCAATTCCCAACTAAATCATCCCAGCCAGGGCTTTGTCAAGCCGGGCCTTAAAAACCTCCAAGGAAGGAGACTCCACCACCTCCCTAGGTAACGCATTCCAGTGCTTCACGACCCTCCTAGTGAAATAGTGTTTCCTAATATCCAACCTAGACCTCCCCCCCTGCAACTTGAGACCATTGCTCCTTGTTCTGTCATCTGCCACCATTGAGAACAGCCGAGTTCCATCCTCTTTGGAACCCCCCTTCAGGTAGTTGTAGGCTGCTATCAAATCCCCCCTCATTCTTCTCTTCTGGAGACTAAACAATCCCAGTTCCCTCAGCCTCTCCTCATAAGTCATGCTGTGGTCATGGGCACACGTGGGGGGATGCTGGACACAGCTCTCACCTGCTTTGCACCAATCTGAGTCGCTTCATGATGGATGGAGCAGGTGCTGCTTAAACCTGCTGCCTGTGTCACGGAGGCTGCGGAGGCTGTGGCCGGCCCCATGGCCCTAGCTTCCACGTGAGCGCTTCCCCATGGCTCATTCCCTGCACCTGGGCACCAGTTACACCAGGGCCCGTTGCTCCTGGAGCAGAAGGGGGGTGTTGGGGAGACTCTTTACCCTACTGTAGGTGCCAAATCTTGGGTGAGGAAGCCACCTGCCCTCCTTAGCGTACCCAGGGCTTGTACGTGTGTAGCGGAGCCCTCTGCCCCTACTGACACAGCCCTCGGTCCTGGAATGGCGGGCCCGGTGTGGGGCTGAGGCCTGGGGGAGGGCGAATCACAGCTGGGGGCTCTGAGCCCCTGACTCTTAGGTGCGACTGACACAGCTTCCCTTGGCAGGACCATGTGTACGAGCTGCTGAACACCATCGATGCCAGCCAGTGCTACTTCGACATCGTGAGTCCCGGGCAGGGCCCCTGGCTGCAGCACGTGGGCAGGGGCACAGCAGACTGCGGGGGAGCTGCATGGACAGGGGGCTGCAAGG
>NW_020716027.1:0-1512 GCF_002925995.2 Terrapene triunguis
CCCCCACCCTGATTCCCTGACTATCCCGCATAGCCCACCCCCCGCCCCGCGAACGCCCCAGGGACCCCCCCGCGCCCCTCACCCTCTCCCTCTCCTCCCCACAGATATCGACGAGTGCGCCGAGGCCGAAGGCCCCCCCGCGCTCTGCCTCAACGGGCGCTGCCTCAACACGGCCGGCTCCTACCGCTGCCTCTGCCCCCGCGGCTCCGTCCTGAGCCAGCCCCCCCACGCCTGCATCCCCGCCCGGCCCCGGGCCTGAGGGGTGGCCCAAGAGCCCGTGCCGGGGGGCGGGGGCAGGGAGGTATTTATTGTGTAGCTCTCGGGCTGCCCACCCCGGGGACAGGGGGCAAGGGGGGGAGTCCCCAGGGGTTGGGGCCAAGCGATCCCCCCCTGGGGCGTGAACCCCCGTCCGTGCTAAGCCCAGCCTGCCCCCTGGGCTCAGGGGGCGACTCCAGTTGGCAGCACTAGGAGGATGTTACCCTGTTGTCCTCTCCAGCAGGCAGACTCTGGGGGAGGGGGGGTCACTATCCATCCCCGGGGGGCCACGTGAGGCTTCTCTCCAGTCAGTGGGCCCCCCAGCCCCCTCGCCTAGACTCCCCCCAGCCCTCTGAGGCGATTGGCCCAGCGTCCACGGCTCTGAGTGGGGTAACAGGTGTGGGGCTCCCCCCAGAGCAGGATGGGGAGATGGGGGGCCCCCAGGGACAGAGGGGGGCGTAGGAGCCAGGCAGCAACTGGAGGGCTCTTTGGCCAAGTGTTCCCCATGGGGTGGGGGGGCCCTGGGGGCTGAGGTCCAATTTACCCCCCTTCCCTCCCCTCCCCTGGGAGAACCAACCTCACCCTCCTGCATAGCCTGGGGGGGGGTCCCAGCCTGGCGGGAGGGTCTGGGGGGCTCGGGGCCCACTGGTGAGGGACGGGGTTCCCCGGGCACACGGCCCTGAGAATGGGGCATCTGCCTGGGGCTGGTGGGAAGCGAAGAGTTAACAGGCCAGGCAGCACGGTGGCCCCCACCCAGCCCCGGGGAGGGGGGGTTGCTGTAGCTACCGGCCCCTGGGCCTCCCCCACCCCCGTGTTACAGGAATAAAGGTTTTCTATAAAAGGAACGTGGCATCTGTGCAGTGTTGGGGGGGGGCGGGGTCATCTCCCCACGTCACAGCCCTGGGCCTCCACCCCCCACCCCCAGCCCTTCTCCTGGGGCCGTGGGGCTAGCACCCAGCCCACATGCACGTCCCGTCCCCCCCAACCGCCCCGATCCCAGGAAAACGAAGCCTCCCACCCCTGGAGGCCACAGGCCTCATCCCCACCTCACAGCAGGGAAACTGAGGCACAGGGGAGGAATTTGCCAAAGGACAGTGACTCAGTAGCAGAGCCTGGAAAAGAACCCAGGAGTCCTGGCTCCCAGCCCCCCCCCGCTCTACGCCACCAGCCCCACTCCCCTCCCAGAGCCAGGGAGAGAACCCAGGAGTCCTGGCTCCCAGCCCCCCCGCTCTAACCACCAGCCCCCACTCCCCTCCC
>NW_020716027.1:1612-13615 GCF_002925995.2 Terrapene triunguis
GCTCTACGCCACCAGCCCCCACTCCCCTCCCAGAGTGAGGAGAGAACCCAGGAGTCCTGGCTCCCAGCCCCCCACTCCCTACACGCAGGGATTGTCCTTGACTCCCCACGGAGCCCCCACCCCCGCGCCCAGCCAGCCCCCGTGTGCAGCAGGCTGGGGTGTGCGGGGTTAATGCTCCCCCCTCCAGCGCCTCCCGCCAGGCTCACCCTGCTATTACAGGCCTGGCCCGGCTCCCCTGCACACGTGTTCCCAGCCGGCGCGGGCGGAGCCGCCGGCAGCCCCCCACGCAGGGCACTGCCATGGGGCCCAGGGCCACAGCGCTGGGGGCCCTGCTGCTGCTGCTGGGCCAGGACCCCTGGGTCCTCCCCCACCCCCAGTGCCTGGACTACAAGCCGCCCTTCCAGCCCCCCCAGCCCCTGGCCTTCTGCCCCGAGTACTCCGCCTTCGGCTGCTGCGACGGCCGGCGGGACGCCCGGCTGAGCGCCAGGTTCCAGGTGCTGGGCAGCTTCCTGGACCCCGCCGGCCTACAGAGCTGCGGGCACTTCCTGCGTGACCTGGTGTGCCAGGTGAGCGGGCGGGGGGGGGGGGGCTGGTGGGGGAGCGGGGCGGTGGGATGGGGGGGGCGGTCAAGGGAACTCTGGCCCCGATGTCAGGTTTGCTGGGGCTCTGCCCCTCTCCCGTTTCACCCCCACGTACAGACATGGGGGAGCCCTTTGAGCCCTGGGGGCCCTGTTCACTTGCCCCCGCATCAGCCTGGGCGGCCCCATTAGCAGTGACTGCACGGGGGGGGGGCAGGGGGGCAGTGGGGGGCTCCAGGCTGGGCTAGAGACGCTGGTCCCCAGCTCCCCAGCTCCCAGCCTGGGTGCCCAAGTTCCCGAGATGCGCCTCCCCCAGCTGCCCTGGGCTCCTGGGGAGGGGGGACACGTACAGCGCCAGGCACCAGGCCGCATCAGGCTGCTGCCCCATATGCCTGGCGAGGGAGCCAGGGGACCCCCAGCAGCTCCGTGGGACACGTGCCCAGCTGGGTGCCCTTGGCACCCCCTCCCCGCGGCTCCAGACGGCTCCAGGCCTGGCCCAGCCCTCCCCACATCCTGTCTAGGCTGGGACATGGGTGACCTCACCCGGCGGTTCTAGCTGGGAGGCTACACGTGGGCCCATTCCCAGCCTGTCCCCAGCCCCCCACCCCTTGGAGGTCTGGTCTCAGCAGGCCCGGCATGAACAGAACCCAGGAGTCCTGAACCCCCGCCCCAGCCACCAGACCCCACACAGCCCTTCAATCCAGGGGTCTGGGAGCCCGGACTCCTGGGTTCTCTCCCCGGCTCCAGGAGGGGAGCGGGCTCTGGTGGCTTAGGGCAGGGGGGGTTGGGAGCCCGGACTCCTGGGTTCTCTCCCCAGCTCCGGGAGGGGAGCGGGCTCTGGTGGCTTAGGGCAGGGGGGGCTGGGAGCCCGGACTCCTGGGTTCCAGCTAACCCCCTGCCCCGCCCCTGCAGGAGTGCTCTCCCTACGCTGCCCACTTGTACGACGCGGAGGATGTGAGCTCCCCGGTGCGGGCGCTGCCCGGCTTGTGCCCCGCGTACTGCACGGCCTTCTGGCTGCGGTGCCGCTCCGTGCTGAGCCTCCTGACCGAGGACCCTGCCAGCCTGGCGCTGGAGGGCGACCGCGCCCGCTTCTGCGGCGCCCTGGAGCTGGGCGACCCCACCTACTGCTACCCGGCGGTGCTGGGCAGCACGGCGCTGAGCCAGGGGCTGGGCCGGGTGCGGGAGGGCGCCCGCGGCTGCTTGCAGCTCTGCCTGCGGGAGGTGGCCAACGGGCTGCGTAACCCCGTGGCCATGGCGCACGCCGGGGACGGCTCCCACCGCTTCTTCGTGGCCGAGCAGCGGGGCTGCGTCTGGGTCTTCCTGGCCAACGGCTCACGGGCCGCGCGTCCCTTCCTGGACCTGCGGGCGGCCGTGCTCACCTCGCCCTGGGCGGGCGACGAGCGGGGCTTCCTGGGCCTGGCCTTCCACCCCCGCTTCCGCGCCACCCGCACCTTCTACGTCTACTACTCCGCCCGCGCCGGGCCCCACGAGACCATCCGCGTCTCCCAGTTCCACGTCTCGGCCCACGACCCCAACACCGCCGACCCCCGCTCCGAGAGGTGAGTGGCCTCCCGCCTGGGCACTCCTGGGGGCAGAACCCAGGCGTCCGGGCTCCCAGCCCCCCCATCCCCCCCACTCCTGAGCCAGCCCCCTGTCATGCAGCTCCTTCCTCCCCGCTCCATCTGCCCCACCGGTTCGGGGTGCCCCCCCTTCACCCGGCTCCTCTCCCTGGCAGGATCCTCCTGGAGGTGCTGCAGCCGGCGTCGAACCACAACGGGGGGCAGCTGCTGTTCGGGGCCGACGAGCTGCTCTACATCTTCACGGGGGACGGGGGGCGAGCGGGGGACCCCTTCGGAGCCTTCGGCAACGCCCAGAACAAGTGAGAGCCGGGGGTGGCGTTGGGGGGCCCCAGGGGCAGCAGGGGATGTTGGGGGGGCTGGGGGTAGCATGGGGCATTGGGGGGCCCCAGGGGCAGTAGGGGATGTTGGAGGATTCCGGGGGGCAGCATGGGGCATGAAGGGGCCCTGGTGGGGGCGGCATGGGACGTTGGGGGAGATGCCCCCTTGCAGGAAATTGGGGGGGGGGGGGGAGATTTTAGGGGAAATGTTCCTGGGCGGGCAGGTCTTGATAGGTGAGAACTTGGCTCCTTTCTGCCACCTGGTGGCCAAAGTGCAGACTGGCTGGCGCTGTGTGGGGCAGTTCCCCTGAACCCCTGATTTCCTGTCCCCCTCCCGGGGCCCTGATCCTCCCCCAGCTCTGCCCCTGCAGTGTCTGTTCCTGAACCCCCTGGGGTCCTGATCCCGCCGGTCCCAGCCCCCGGGTCTGTTCCTGAACCCCCTGGGGCCCTGATCCCCCGGCTCTGCCCCTGCAGTGTCTGTTCCGGAACCCCCTGGGGTCCTGATCCCCCCGGTCCCAGCCCCCGGGTCTGTTCCTGAACCCCCTGGGGCCCTGATCCCCCGGCTCTGCCCCTGCAGCGTCTGTTCCCAGCTCCCCTGCCTCTCTCCTAGGTCGTCTCTGCTGGGCAAGGTGCTGCGGATCGACGTGGAGCCAGGGGCCGACGGCCCCCCCTACCGCATCCCGCCCGACAACCCCTTTGTGGGGGAGCCTGGGGCCCGGCCTGAGGTCTACGCCTACGGGGTGCGGAACATGTGGCGCTGCTCCGTGGACAGGGGCGACCCCGCCAGCGGTGCCGGGCGCGGGCGCATCTTCTGCGGGGACGTGGGCCAGAACAAGTACGAGGAGGTGGACGTCATCGTGCCGGGCGCCAACTTTGGCTGGCGGGCGAAGGAAGGGTTCGCCTGCTATGACCAGGCACTGTGTGCCAACGCCTCGCTCGGTATGGCCGCGCCGAGGGGCACCATGGGCCTGACGGGCCTCTCCCCTTGGGGGGCATCATGGGCCGGACGGGCCTGTCCCTTCGGGGGGCACCGGCTCCCATCCGGCCCCAGGCAGGGACTGGCTGGCTCAGGGGGGTGGGAATGGGGCAGGGGCCTGTCCCTTCAGGGGGGCACTGTCTCCACCCAGGCCCAGGTCAGGGGACCGGATGGCTTGGGGGGGGAGGGGGCAGGGAAAGGACTTTGGGACCTGTTACTCTGGGGTCCCAGGTACAATAAACCCTTGTGGGCCCCCCTACACCCCCTTGGTGCCAGCACCGTGGGGCGGGAGAGGGAGGCTGCATCGAGCAGGGGCCGTGGGGGTTGCTGCCCCCTGATCCCCAGCTGAGCTCCTCCCGCGCCGTGTCTTGCAGACGACGTCCCCCCCATATTCGCCTATTCGCACGAGCTGGGGCGCTCGGTGACGGGGGGCTACGTGTACCGTGGCTGCCACAGCCCCAACCTGCGCGGCCTCTACATCTTCGGGGACTTCATGAGCGGGTAGGTTGGGCCCCTGGGACGGGCCCAGGGAGAACAGCCTGCTACTGCTGCAGGCTAGGGGGAGCACTCCGGTAGCACACGGCGCGGGGAGTCATACCCTGCTGGGGACCCATCCGGGGGGCTGTGTGGGCACGTGTCCATGGCCCACAGGGCTATGGGGCTGCCCCCTAACTGCTCTCAGGACGTCTCCCTGACCAGTGTGCCCCACGGATGAGGGGGATTTTCTGCATGGGACACAGAACCACCCCCCCTCCCCCGGGACAGACTCTGCCTTGTGGGGATGTGGGGAGGGGGAAGTTCCTGACCCGGAGCGCCCAGGGGGGCTGCAGGGGGCAATACAACTGTCCCCACGGCTCCTATGGAAGGGGGTGGGTACAGCCCCCCCCCATGGCTCGTGTTGGTTACTGACCCCCATCCCCATGGCTCCGTCTCCCCCCAGGCGCTTGATGTCGCTGCGGGAGGAGGCTGGCTCCGGGCACTGGCACTACAAGGAGGTGTGCATGGGCCAGGGCCAGACCTGCGCCTTCCCCGGCCTCCTCAACCACCACGTGCCCCACATCATCTCCTTCGCCGAGGACGAGGCCGGTGAGCGGGGGGGGCACAGCCAGGACAGCAAGGGGGCTGGCTGGGACCCTGGCAGCCTAGAGCCAGCGCTCCACCAGGACGCCTGGGTTCTCGCCCCGGTGCTCGGAGGGGTCTGGGGTCCCATGGGGGCTGGGAGCTAGGACTCCTGGGTTCTCGCCCAGGTGCTGAGAGGAGTTTGGGGTCTGGTGGGGAGAGTGGGGGTTGTGAGCCAGGACTCCTGGGTTCTCGCTCCGGTGCTCGGAGGGGTTTGGGGTCCAGTGGGGGTTGTGAGCCAGGACTCCTGGGTTCTTGCCCCAGTGCTGGGAGGGGTCTGGGGTCCAGTGGAGGAGAATGGAGGGGGTAATGCCGGGAGCCAGGACTCCTGGGTTCTATTCTTGTTGCTTCCACAAACTTGTGGCCTCCCTCCCGTGCCTCAGTTTCCCCTGAGGGGAGGACTTGGTGGCCAGTTACTAACCCCGCTGTCCCCGCAGGGGAGCTCTATTTCCTCGCCACGGCCATCGCCAGTGCAGCCGTGCCGGCTGGGATCTTGTACCGGATCGTGGACCCCTCCAGGTACCTACTGTCCCCCCCTTTGCCCGCTGGCCCTGGCAGGTTCATGGGCAAGGCGTGGCCCCGTCTCACTCTGACATGGCTTGGCTGGCTCCCAGCATGCGGGGGGGGGGCTGTGCACGGGCCCCCTGTAACGGGTGTCTCTCCCCGCAGGCGGGCGTCCCCCGGACAGTGCGGGATCAGCCCCGTGCCCGTCCCCATCCAAGGGAAGCTGATCCACTTCCGCCCAACACAGAGTGAGTGCGGGGGGACCGAGCCGGGGCGGGGGTCACCACTGCAGCTGGCTGAGGTCTCTGGGAAGCTGCTGGGCCATTGGGAGGGGGGGCAGGGGGCTGGGAGCCAGGACTCCTGGGTTCTCTCCCTGGCTCTGGTGCCGACTCACTGGGGGGGTCAGTTCTGTACGTTTGTTCTGTAAATGGGGGATAAACGTGGTGGGGGGCAGAGCTGTATCCCAAATGAGGCCCCCCTTCCTGTTGCAGAATTCATCACACCGGCCCCACCGCCCGCAGTGACCACCCCACGGCTTGGCACCGGCTCAGAACCAATGGGAACAGCTGGACCCCCCCCGGCGCCCGACCCCCCCCCCCCGGGCCACAGCCCCCCCTGCACAGGCCCAGAGCCCTCGGCCCTGCCCACCCCTCGGCCCAGCCCAGCTGTACCTGCCAGGCCCCCGGCTCGCCCAGACTGTGGGGTGCTGCAGGCACTTCCCACACCCCGGCCAGGGCCGAGCCTGCCCCCCACCACCCCCAACTGGTACCAGCAGCTGCTGGAGCGTCTGGAGGCCAAGAGCAGCCCACAAAGCCGCGCCTCCCAGCCTCCGAACCCCCACCATCCCCCCAGCACTGGGCCACCCCCCACGACCCACCCAGCCCCCAACCCCCATCTTTCCCCCATCCCCTGGCTGCCCCCCAACCCCCATCTTTCCCCCAGCACGGGGTGGCCCCCCACAACCCACCCAGCCCCCAACCTCCACCTTTCCTCCAGCCCCCATCTTTCCCCCATCACAGGGTCACCCCCCACAACCTCCCCAGCCCCCAACCCGCAGCTGCCCCATAGAACGTTGCCACCCCCTGCCACCCCCCACCCTCCCAGGCGAGCGGCTGGGCACCACCCCAGGAAGAGGGGACCCCGGAGGCGGCTGGGGGCCAAGGGCCCCGCCCGGCAGCTGCCCCCTGGCACGGTGCGGCTGGTGCACAGGGGTGCAGCGCCTGGGCGGGGCCGGCTGGAGATCCTGGTGGGGGCCCAGTGGGGCACAGTCTGCGACGATCGGTTCGACGGGCGGGCAGCCGCTGTGGTGTGCCGTCAGCTGGGCTACGGGCAGGCGGTGAGGGTGGCGCGCCGGGCGGAGTTCGGGCAAGGGGCCACGCTGCCCATCCTGCTGGACGACGTGCAGTGCCAAGGCTCGGAGCGCAGCCTGCTGGAGTGCCGGAGCGCCCCCCCCCGAGCAGCACGACTGCGCCCACAGCGAGGACGTGGGGGTGGTGTGCGGGGACCCGGAGCGCCAGGAGCGGCCGAGGGGGAGCAGAGGGGCCCAAGGCCTGTAACTTCTGCCTCCTTCTTGCCGCCCGGGGCTCTGGAGGGGGGCGGGGTTTGGGGGCTGGGCTGGGTGGGGGTGACAGGGCCCAGCCCCCCCAGCCCCTACTTCCCCCCCAGCTACAGGGACCTGGGAGCCACGTGGCCCAGAGGCCCCCACCCCCCCCGGGACAGCTGTTCAGGGTTCCTGCTTCCCTTTTATGGTGGGGGGCTTAGAATGGGGGGGCTTCTACCCCCACCACTGGGGGGGGTCGGTTCTGACAGGGGGGGTGGAGAGCCAGGACTCCTGGGTTCTATCCCCACTGCTGGGAGGAGGGGTCTGTGGAGAGCCAGGACTCCTGGGTTCGATTGTTGGCTCTACCCTGCCTTGAGCAGGGACAGGGCGCGTAGGGCCAGGGCCGGGTGAGAACAATACCATGCCACCAGCTCCTTCCAGCAATGTTTTATTCAGACTCCTGGTGACCATCCGTGCTGGGTGCCATGCCCCCCGCAGCTGGCACACCCGGGGCGGGGGGGGGGGGGGAATTCCCAGGGGCGCGTGTTTGGGCCAGTGCCCCGGGGGTTCCCCCTCGGGACCCTCTCCCCTCCCCCCCCCCCCCCCCGTGCCCCCCAGGCTGATTCCCGGGGCAGCAGAGGGCGCTGCCACTCGACACGCGCTGCCACTCGACACGCGACGCCCTGTCAGGGCAGGGTGGGAGGGGCCATCACCCCTCGTGGGCCATGCCCGTCTTGCTACGCTCTGTCCTGCACCTGGCGCCATGGAGTGGCAGCAGCAGCCGGGCAGAGACCCTGGCAGATGCCCACAGGGGCCAGGCCCATGTGGTGGCCCCAGAACCCTCCCTGAGCGGTGCCAGGCAACCCCCCCATGACTGTTCAACCCGGCTCCTGGCAGAGTCCAGCTGCCGTCGCATCACAGCCAGGCCCCCCAGGCCTGGGACACTGGGCCCCACACCCAGCACCGCTCCCCACCCCCTCTGGCTCCTGCCAAAACACCAGAAAGTCACCCCACCCCAAAGGCAGCACCTTGCAGGCCCTGCCGGGGATCCCCGCTCCCAGGGCTGGGCCCCCCAGGGAAAGGGGCTTTTCACTCCCTTGCGGGTGCCCCGTGACAGGCTGCCTCTTGCGGGAGGGGCTGGAGGCAGCCCCCTGCCCTGGGCTCGGGGGAGGGTGGCTCAGAGCTGGTGTGGGTGGAGGGGTACTGTTTTTGGGGGCAGGAGGGGCGTTGACCCCAAGCCTTGGGCATGTACAGGATTTGCTCAACCTGAGCCTGGGCCAGGCCCCAGCACGTTGCCTTCCCCCTCCCTCCGTCAGCCAGAGCCTGCGGCGCCGGAGGTGACGGCCCAGGCTGGGTCCAGCGCAGCCGGCTCCAAGGGTCCCCAGCTCGGCAGGGCTGCCTGGGGTGGGTCTGGGAAACAGGGCAGGTCCCAGGCACCTGCCCTGGGATAAAACAGGGCGAACGGCCGCTTAAAACAGGGACGTGTTGATTAAAACCCTGCGCGAGCTCCCCCACAACATGCAGCCAGGAGCCGTGCAAGAGCCCCCAACTCCGCCCGCTGCCCGGGCCCAAGCCAGAGCCTGCTTCAGACACAGGCACGGTCCCTGCAGGGAACTGCCCCGCAAACAGAGCCCCCTCCCCGCGCCAGCCAGCGCCCGCACCCAGGGCAGGGCTGACGCTATCTGCTGATGGAGGAGTAGTTGGCACGGCTGCCCGTGTTGAGCTGGGCACTGGCAGGTGGGGGCTTCGCGCCCGGGGCCAGCTCCTCCGGCGTCCCCTCGGACTCCAGGATGGGCTCCTGGTCGCTGTGCTGATCGGCCGGCAGCAGGAGGAGGTCGGTGAGGCCGTGCAGGTCGGCCGCCTTGTGGAAGGTCTGGAGGACCAGCAGCACGGCCATCAGCCCCAGCAGCAGGTACACTGGGAGAGAGCGAGAGGGCGTCAGCCCCTGTGGGGACCTGGGGTCAGCCCCTGGAGCTATAGCGGCGCTGCCCCCGCTGGGCCAGGCCCCGGCACACAGCAAGTAGGGAACAGAATCCAGGAGTCCTGCCCCCCCCCCCCCCCCCCCAACCACTAGTCCCCACTCCCCTCCCAGAGCCGGGAACAGAACCCAGGAGTCCTGGCTCCCAGCCCCCCTGCTCTCACCCACCGAACTCCAGTGTACCCTAGGTAATGTTCAGGATGTAGCCGTCCCCACGGGCCATCAGCCCGGCTGGCTTGAAATGACTCTAACAGACACACAGACGCTGCACCCAAGTCTCCCCGGACTGTGCCCTGCGAGGCTACAGGGGCCCCCTCTCCCCTCCCCCACCCAGGTACCTGCCCCCTAGACACCTGTGACAAAGTGGGGGTGGGGGGTTTCCCGTAACCTTTTGCATGAGCACTGTGTGCCTCGTTTTCCCCTGTGTATGACACAGGGACCTCGGTGGTGGGACAAGGGGGTGTGGTTTTTGCAGGGACCCAAGCAGGCAGGTGCGTGGGCCGGACTCTCTAACCTGGCAGCTGCGCCAGAGGTGGGGACAGTGACCGGTTTGCCCAGGAGGAGGAGGGGCAGCAGGTGTGTCAGGGGCTGGGCTGGTCAGGACTGTGTGTGTGTGGGGTAGCCCCTCCCCACCCCCCGGCCTTTTTGTAGCTTCCTGCTGCCTGTGCTAACGAGTTCTGTCCTCCGCAGTGTCCTGGTGACTAATAAACCTGTTCTCCACGCTGGCTGAGTCACGGCTGACTGGGGAGTGGGGGGCAGGGCCCTTTGGGGGGTGCGAGGCTCCCCCAGGCGTCCCTGTGGGGGACCAGGGGGCTGAATGCTCCCAGGTCAGATCCAAGCAGGCTCCTTGCCCTGGTGCCAGTGCCCTGAGGGCAGACGCACCAGGATGAGGGTCCTGCCTGACTTCGCTCGGAGCGCGCCCATGAGAACCCCCCCAGCGGAGCTGCCCCCCCAGCCCGCTGCTCACCGGTGACTGAGACCTTGTAGAGCGCCCGCAGCTTCTGCCCGGGCTGCTCGCCCGGCACGTAGTCGCCCAGCCCGATGGTGCACAGCGAGATGAAGCAGAAGTAGAAGGCGTCCAGGTAGCTCCAGGTCTCCTCCAGGGTGCTGAAGACGGCGGCCGGCAGCAGAAAGAAGGTGACCAGCACGGCCAGCAGCAGCAGCAGGAAGTGGGCCCGGGCCAGCGCCTGGTGGCTGTAGCCAGACCGCAGCTGCAGGTACTCGAGGGGCCGGTGGGTGAAGAGCCGGGCCAGGCGCTGCACCGTGGCCGTCAGCACCAGCATGGTGAAGGGCACCCCCAGCAGGGCGTAGAAGATGCAGAAGGCCTTGCCGGAGTCTGAGAGCGGCGTGGTGTAGCCGTAGCCTGGACGGGGGGGGATGACACGACAGGGAAGAGGATGTTACCCCCACGTGTGTGTAGGGGTCTCCCCATGGGAAACTGAGGCACAGACAGGCAAAAGAACTATGCTTGGCATCCCACAGGGTCAGTGTCAGAGATGAGGAGAGAACCCAGGAGTCCTGGCTCCCAGCCCCTCCTGCTCTAACCACTAGTCCCCACTCCCCTCCCAGAGCTGGGGAGAGAACCCAGGAGTCCTGACACCCAGCCCCCCCTGCTCTAACCACTAAACCCCACTCCCCTCCCAGAGCTGGGGAGAGAACCCAGGAGTCCTGGCACCCAGCCCCCCCCTGCTCTAACCACTAAACCCCACTCCCCTCCCAGAGCTGGAGAGAGAACCCAGGAGTCCTGGCTCCCAGCTCAGCCTTGCCCTGTGCAGCCCCTGGCTCAGTCCAGCAGGTCCCAGGCTTCGTACCCCCCCTGGGCTCTGCGTGAGGCCGGCTCCGGGAACAGCTCCAGCGCGGGGAACTGGGTAATGGGATTTCACGCCCAGGTGGGTTCTAAGCCGGGCAATTAGGCGGCTGCCGGGGGCAGTGAAAGGCTCCGTGGGGGGCGGGGGGAGGGGGGGCGGCAGCGCCGCACCCGCCGCTAATCCAGAGGCAAAGCCAGGGCTGCGTCCCCAGGCCTTTCCTACCCCAGGGACTGGCCCCGATCCGCCACTCCCCACTCCGGGCAGGGCTCCAGGCAGCATTTGCAGCCTGGCTGCTTGACCCGGGGTCCAGACAGGCTGAGCGCCCGGCCCCTTAGTCAATCCGCACCAGGGGCTGGGGCCGAACACCAGGGAGACACCCGTGCTGTGGGGGTGAATCCGGGTTGGGGGGGGGGGGGCGGGGCGAGGCACACGGGAGAGCCCCGGCCCCCCCCCCGCGGGCCCGGGGCCCCAGCCCCGAAGCGGCCCCGTTAGGGCCTTCCCCGCCTCAGCACCCCCCCTTGGAGACAGACAGACTCCCCTCCCAGCTGTCAGGGAGCTGTTTACTCGGCGTGTTGACCCAAGGCAGGCATGGGGCAGAGTTCGCTCTGCGTCAGCCGGAGCCTCCCGACCTCCCTGCCCTGGGATCCCCCGCGCGGGCAGGCTGCCTGGGGACCCAGGAGTCCCGCCGGGAGTACGCTCAGGCCGGCTGTGGGCAGCGGAGGGGCTGATGTACTGACAGAGCCAGACAGTTCCCAGCTTCAGCACCAACCCTTGGAGACAGACAGACACGGCGGGACAGACAGGCATGTCTACCCCCCCCCCCCCCCGCGCCATGCAGCAGACACCCGGAAGGGAGGCACCACAGGACCATCCCCCCTGGGACGGTGCCCCGTGGTACCCAGGTCCAGCCCAGCTGTGCGGTCACACAGCTGCCTCAGGCCCCCAGGGCACCAAGCCCCATGGGCAGAGCCCCCGCCATGGCGTCACTGGGGCCGGGCGCTGGTAACGCACACGCCCTCGGCCTGGCAAGCAGGACTGCCTGGCTCGGTGCCAGCCCCAGGCAGGGCCAGAACGCCCGGGCCCAGCTCAGGTCCGGGTTAACCCCCTCCCTGCCAGGGCTCGGCTCAGAACCCCCGGTACAGGTGCGGGGAAAGAGTCCCAGAGTCCCGGGCCACCAGCACCAAGAGCCCCCGGGCCGGCTACAGGGCGGGGGGCGGCGCTTGCCCCACACTCTCTGTCAGGAGCTTGGCAGTGCTCAGCTGGGCTGGGACCCGCTCTCCCTTCCTGGCCAGCCAGCCAGCAGCTGCCTCAGCGTTTCCAACAGCACATGGGGCCAGCCACGAGTCACATGAGCCAGAGGCAGCTGTCACCCTTTTGGCCTAAACCAGCCAAGGACTAACTGAGCTGTGTGGGCTCCTGAGTTAGATCAGGGAGCCAGGACTCCTGGGGTCCATCCCCTGCACTGGCAGGGGAGTGGGGCCTAGTGGTTAGAACAGGGGGGCCGGGAGCCAGGACTCCTGGGGTCCATCCCCTGCACTGGAAGGGGAGTGGGGCCCAGTGGTTAGAACAGGGGGGCTGGGAACCAGGACTCCTGGGGTCCATC
>NW_020716028.1:0-1510 GCF_002925995.2 Terrapene triunguis
CCCCCACCCTGATTCCCTGACTATCCCGCATAGCCCACCCCCCGCCCTGCGAACGCCCCAGGGACCCCCCCGTGCTCCTCACCCTCTCCCTCTCCTCCCCACAGATATCGACGAGTGCGCCGAGGCCGAAGGCCCCCCCGCGCTCTGCCTCAACGGGCGCTGCCTCAACACGGCCGGCTCCTACCGCTGCCTCTGCCCCCGCGGCTCCGTCCTGAGCCAGCCCCCCCACGCCTGCATCCCCGCCCGGCCCCGGGCCTGAGGGGTGGCCCGAGAGCCCGTGCCAGGGGGCGGGGGCAGGGAGGTATTTATTGTGTAGCTCTCGGGCTGCCCACCCCGGGGACAGGGGGCAAGGGGGGGAGTCCCCAGGGGTTGGGGCCAAGCGATCCCCCCCTGGGGCGTGAACCCCCGTCCGTGCTAAGCCCAGCCTGCCCCCTGGGCTCAGGGGGCGACTCCAGTTGGCAGCACTAGGAGGATGTTACCCTGTTGTCCTCTCCAGCAGGCAGACTCCGGGGGGGCGGGTCACTGTCCGTCCCCAGAGCGCCACATGAGGCTTCT
This sequence comes from Terrapene triunguis, assembly GCF_002925995.2. Classification (NCBI taxonomy): domain Eukaryota; kingdom Metazoa; phylum Chordata; order Testudines; family Emydidae; genus Terrapene; species Terrapene triunguis. The sequence continues at coordinate 556 of NW_020716028.1, forward strand.
CTCCAGTCAGTGGGCCCCCCAGCCCCCTCGCCTAGACTCCCCCCAGCCCTCTGAGGCGATTGGCCCAGCGTCCATGGCTCTGAGTGGGGTAACAGGTGTGGGGCTCCCCCCAGAGCAGGATGGGGAGATGGGGGGCCCCCAGGGACAGAGGGGGGCGTAGGAGCCAGGCAGCAACTGGAGGGCTCTTTGGCCAAGTGTTCCCCATGGGGTGGGGGGGCCCTGGGGGCTGAGGTCCAATTTACCCCCCTTCCCTCCCCTCCCCTGGGAGAACCAACCTCACCCTCCTGCATAGCCTGGGGGGGGGTCCCAGCCTGGCGGGAGGGTCTGGGGGGCTCGGGGCCCACTGGTGAGGGACGGGGTTCCCCGGGCACACGGCCCTGAGAATGGGGCATCTGCCTGGGGCTGGTGGGAAGCGAAGAGTTAACAGGCCAGGCAGCACGGTGGCCCCCACCCAGCCCCGGGGAGGGGGGGTTGCTGTAGCTACCGGCCCCTGGGCCTCCCCCACCCCCGTGTTACAGGAATAAAGGTTTTCTATAAAAGGAACGTGGCATCTGTGCAGTGTTGGGGGGGGCGGGGTCATCTCCCCCCCGTCACAGCCCTGGGCCTCCACCCCCCACCCCCAGCCCTTCTCCTGGGGCCGTGGGGCTAGCACCCAGCCCACATGCACGTCCCGTCCCCCCCAACCGCCCCGATCCCAGGAAAACGAAGCCTCCCACCCCTGGAGGCCACAGGCCTCATCCCCACCTCACAGCAGGGAAACTGAGGCACAGGGGAGGAATTTGCCAAAGGACAGTGACTCAGTAGCAGAGCCTGGAAAAGAACCCAGGAGTCCTGGCTCCCAGCCCCCCCCCGCTCTACGCCACCAGCCCCACTCCCCTCCCAGAGCCAGGGAGAGAACCCAGGAGTCCTGGCTCCCAGCCCCCCCGCTCTAACCACCAGCCCCCACTCCCCTCCC
>NW_020716028.1:1610-13562 GCF_002925995.2 Terrapene triunguis
GCTCTACGCCACCAGCCCCCACTCCCCTCCCAGAGTGAGGAGAGAACCCAGGAGTCCTGGCTCCCAGCCCCCCACTCCCTACACGCAGGGATTGTCCTTGACTCCCCACGGAGCCCCCACCCCCGCGCCCAGCCAGCCCCAGTGTGCAGCAAGCCGGGGTGTGCGGGGTTAATGCTCCCCCGTCCAGCGCCTCCCGCCAGGCTCACCCTGCTATTACAGGCCTGGCCCGGCTCCCCTGCACACGTGTTCCCAGCCGGCGCGGGCGGAGCCGCCGGCAGCCCCCCACGCAGGGCACTGCCATGGGGCCCAGGGCCACAGCGCTGGGGGCCCTGCTGCTGCTGCTGGGCCAGGACCCCTGGGTCCTCCCCCACCCCCAGTGCCTGGACTACAAGCCGCCCTTCCAGCCCCCCCAGCCCCTGGCCTTCTGCCCCGAGTACTCCGCCTTCGGCTGCTGCGACGGCCGGCGGGACGCCCGGCTGAGCGCCAGGTTCCAGGTGCTGGGCAGCTTCCTGGACCCCGCCGGCCTACAGAGCTGCGGGCACTTCCTGCGTGACCTGGTGTGCCAGGTGAGCGGGCGGGGGGGGGGGGGCTGGTGGGGGAGCGGGGCGGTGGGATGGGGGGGGCGGTCAAGGGAACTCTGGCCCCGATGTCAGGTTTGCTGGGGCTCTGCCCCTCTCCCGTTTCACCCCCACGTACAGACATGGGGGAGCCCTTTGAGCCCTGGGGGCCCTGTTCACTTGCCCCCGCATCAGCCTGGGCGGCCCCATTAGCAGTGACTGCACGGGGGGGGGCAGAGGGGCAGTGGGGGGCTCCAGGCTGGGCTAGAGACGCTGGTCCCCAGCTCCCAGCCTGGGTGCCCAAGTTCCCCAGATGCGCCTCCCCCAGCTGCCCTGGGCTCCTGGGGAGGGGGGACACGTACAGCGCCAGGCACCAGGCCGCATCAGGCTGCTGCCCCATATGCCTGGCGAGGGAGCCAGGGGACCCCCAGCAGCTCCGTGGGACACGTGCCCAGCTGGGTGCCCTTGGCACCCCCTCCCCGCGGCTCCAGACGGCTCCAGGCCTGGCCCAGCCCTCCCCACATCCTGTCTAGGCTGGGACATGGGTGACCTCACCCGGCGGTTCTAGCTGGGAGGCTACACGTGGGCCCGTTCCCAGCCTGTCCCCAACCCCCCACCTCTTGGAGGTCTGGTCTCAGCAGGCCCGGCATGAACAGAACCCAGGAGTCCTGAACCCCCGCCCCAGCCACCAGACCCCACACAGCCCTTCAATCCAGGGCTCTGGGAGCCCGGACTCCTGGGTTCTCTCCCCGGCTCCAGGAGGGGAGCGGGCTCTGGTGGCTTAGGGCAGGGGGGGTTGGGAGCCCGGACTCCTGGGTTCTCTCCCCAGCTCCGGGAGGGGAGCGGGCTCTGGTGGCTTAGGGCAGGGGGGGCTGGGAGCCCGGACTCCTGGGTTCCAGCTAACCCCCTGCCCCGCCCCTGCAGGAGTGCTCTCCCTACGCTGCCCACTTGTACGACGCGGAGGATGTGAGCTCCCCGGTGCGGGCGCTGCCCGGCTTGTGCCCCGCGTACTGCACGGCCTTCTGGCTGCGGTGCCGCTCCGTGCTGAGCCTCCTGACCGAGGACCCTGCCAGCCTGGCGCTGGAGGGCAACCGCGCCCGCTTCTGCAGCGCCCTGGAGCTGGGCGACCCCACCTACTGCTACCCGGCGGTGCTGGGCAGCACGGCGCTGAGCCAGGGGCTGGGCCGGGTGCGGGAGGGCGCCCGCGGCTGCCTGCAGCTCTGCCTGCGGGAGGTGGCCAACGGGCTGCGTAACCCCGTGGCCATGGCGCACGCCGGGGACGGCTCCCACCGCTTCTTCGTGGCCGAGCAGCGGGGCTGCGTCTGGGTCTTCCTGGCCAACGGCTCACGGGCCGCGCGTCCCTTCCTGGACCTGCGGGCGGCCGTGCTCACCTCGCCCTGGGCGGGCGACGAGCGGGGCTTCCTGGGCCTGGCCTTCCACCCCCGCTTCCGCGCCACCCGCACCTTCTACGTCTACTACTCCGCCCGCGCCGGGCCCCACGAGACCATCCGCGTCTCCCAGTTCCACGTCTCGGCCCACGACCCCAACACCGCCGACCCCCGCTCCGAGAGGTGAGTGGCCTCCCGCCTGGGCACTCCTGGGGGCAGAACCCAGGCGTCCGGGCTCCCAGCCCCCCCATCCCCCCCACTCCTGAGCCAGCCCCCTGTCATGCAGCTCCTTCCTCCCCGCTCCATCTGCCCCACCGGTTCGGGGTGCCCCCCCCTTCACCCGGCTCCTCTCCCCGGCAGGATCCTCCTGGAGGTGCTGCAGCCGGCGTCGAACCACAACGGGGGGCAGCTGCTGTTCGGGGCCGACGAGCTGCTCTACATCTTCACAGGGGACGGGGGGCGAGCGGGGGACCCCTTCGGAGCCTTCGGCAACGCCCAGAACAAGTGAGAGCTGGGGGTGGCGTTGGGGGGCCCCAGGGGCAGCAGGGGATGTTGGGGGGACTGGGGGGTAGCATGGGGCATTGGGGGGCCCCAGGGGCAGTAGGGGATGTTGGGGGATTCCGGGGAGCAGCATGGGGCATGAAGGGGCCCTGGTGGGGGCGGCATGGGACGTTGGGGGAGATGCCCCCTTGGGGGAAAGGGGGGGGGGGGGGAGATTTTAGGGGAAATGTTCCTGGGCGGGCAGGTCTTGATAGGTGAGAACTTGGCTCCTTTCTGCCACCTGGTGGCCAAAGTGCAGACTGGCTGGCGCTGTGTGGGGCAGTTCCCCTGAACCCCTGGTTTCCTGCCCCCCTCCCGGGGCCCTGATCCTCCCCCAGCTCTGCCCCTGCAGTGTCTGTTCCTGAACCCCCTGGGGTCCTGATCCCGCCGGTCCCAGCCCCCGGGTCTGTTCCTGAACCCCCTGGGGCCCTGATCCCCCGGCTCTGCCCCTGCAGTGTCTGTTCCGGAACCCCCTGGGGTCCTGATCCCCCCGGTCCCAGCCCCCGGGTCTGTTCCTGAACCCCCTGGGGCCCTGATCCCCCGGCTCTGCCCCTGCAGCGTCTGTTCCCAGCTCCCCTGCCTCCCTCCCAGGTCGTCCCTGCTGGGCAAGGTGCTGCGGATCGACGTGGAGCCAGGGGCCGACGGCCCCCCCTACCGCATCCCGCCCGACAACCCCTTTGTGGGGGAGCTCGGGGCCCGGCCCGAGGTCTACGCCTACGGGGTGCGGAACATGTGGCGCTGCTCCGTGGACAGGGGCGACCCCGCCAGCGGCGCCGGGCGCGGGCGCATCTTCTGCGGGGACGTGGGCCAGAACAAGTACGAGGAGGTGGACGTCATCGTGCCGGGCGCCAACTACGGCTGGCGGGCGAAGGAAGGGTTCGCCTGCTACGACCAGGCACTGTGCGCCAACGCCTCGCTCGGTACGGCCGCGCCGAGGGGCACCATGGGCCTGACGGGCCTCTTCCCTTGGGGGGCACCATGGGCCGGACGGGCCTGTCCCTTCGGGGGGCACCGGCTCCCATCCAGCCCCAGGCAGGGACTGGCTGGCTCAGGGGGGTGGGAATGGGGCAGGGGCCTGTCCCCTCAGGGGGGCACTGTCTCCACCCAGGCCCAGGTCAGAGGACCGGATGGCTTGGGGGGGAGGGGGCAGGGAAAGGGCTTTGGTACCCGTTACTCTGGGGTCCCAGGTACAATAAACCCTTGTGGGCCCCCCTACACCCCCGTGGTGCCAGCACCGTGGGGCAGGAGAGGGAGGCTGCATCGAGCAGGGGCCGTGGGGGTTGCTTCCCCCTGATCCCCAGCTGAGCTCCTCCCGCGCCGTGTCTTGCAGACGACGTCCCCCCCATATTCGCCTATTCGCACGAGCTGGGGCGCTCGGTGACAGGGGGCTACGTGTACCGTGGCTGCCACAGCCCCAACCTGCGCGGCCTCTACATCTTCGGGGACTTCATGAGCGGGTAGGTTGGGCCCCTGGGATGGGCCCAGGGAGAACAGCCTGCTACTGCTGCAGGCTAGGGGGAGCGCTCCGGTAGCACACGGCGCGGGGGGTCATACCCTGCTGGGGACCCATCCGGGGGGCTGTGTGGGCATGTGTCCATGGCCCACAGGGCTATGGGGCTGCCCCCTAACTGCTCTCAGGACGTCTCCCTGACCAGTGTGCCCCACGGATGAGGGGGATTTTCTGCATGGGACACAGAACCACCCTCCCTCCCCCGGGACAGACTCTGCCTTGTGGGGATGTGGGGAGGGGGAAGTTCCTGACCCGGAGCGCCCAGGGGGGCTGCAGGGGGCAATATAACTGTCCCCACGGCTCCTACGGAAGGGGGTGGGTACAGCCCCCCCCCATAGCTCGTGTTGGTTACTGACCCCCATCCCCATGGCTCCATCTCCCCCCAGGCGCTTGATGTCGCTGCGGGAGGAGGCTGGCTCCGGGCACTGGCACTACAAGGAGGTGTGCATGGGCCAGGGCCAGACCTGCGCCTTCCCCGGCCTCCTCAACCACCACGTGCCCCACATCATCTCCTTCGCCGAGGACGAGGCCGGTGAGCGGGGGGGGCACAGCCAGGACACCAAGGGGGCTGGCTGGGACCCTGGCAGCCTAGAGCCAGCGCTCCACCAGGACGCCTGGGTTCTCGCCCCGGTGCTCGGAGGGGTCTGGGGTCCCATGGGGGTTGTGAGCCAGGACTCCTGGGTTCTCGCTCCGGTGCTCGGAGGGGTTTGGGGTCCAGTGGGGGTTGTGAGCCAGGACTCCTGGGTTCTTGCCCCAGTGCTGGGAGGGGTCTGGGGTCCAGTGGGGGAGAATGGAGGGGGTAATGCCGGGAGCCAGGACTCCTGGGTTCTATTCTTGTTGCTTCCACAAACTTGTGGCCTCCCTCCCGTGCCTCAGTTTCCCCTGAGGGGAGGACTTGGTGGCCAGTTACTAACCCCGCTGTCCCTGCAGGGGAGCTCTATTTCCTCGCCACGGCCATCGCCAGTGCAGCCGTGCCGGCTGGGATCTTGTACCGGATCGTGGACCCCTCCAGGTACCTACTGTCCCCCCCTTTGCCCGCTGGCCCTGGCAGGTTCATGGGCAAGGCGTGGCCCCGTCTCACTCTGACATGGCTTGGCTGGCTCCCAGCATGCGGGGGGGGGGGGCTGTGCACGGGCCCCCTGTAACGGGTGTCTCTCCCCGCAGGCGGGCGTCCCCCGGACAGTGCGGGATCAGCCCCGTGCCCGTCCCCATCCAAGGGAAGCTGATCCACTTCCGCCCAACACAGAGTGAGTGCGGGGGGACCGAGCCGGGGGGGGGGGGTCACCACTGCAGCTGGCTGAGGTCTCTGGGAAGCTGCTGGGCCATTGGGAGGGGGGGCAGGGGGCTGGGAGCCAGGACTCCTGGGTTCTCTCCCTGGCTCTGGTGCCGACTCACTGGGGGGGGGTCAGTTCTGTACGTTTGTTCTGTAAATGGGGGATAAACGTGGTGGGGGGCAGAGCTGTATCCCAAATGAGCCCCCCCTTCCTGTTGCAGAATTCATCACACCGGCCCCACCGCCCGCAGTGACCACCCCACGGCTTGGCACCGGCTCAGAACCAATGGGAACAGCTGAACCCCCCCTGGCGCCTGACACCCACCCCCCGGGCCACAGCCCCCCCTGCACAGGCCCAGAGCCCTCGGCCCTGCCCACCCCTCGGCCCAGCCCAGCTGTACCTGCCAGGCCCCCGGCTCGCCCAGACTGTGGGGTGCTGCAGGCACTTCCCACACCCCGGCCAGGGCCGAGCCTGCCCCCCACCACCCCCAACTGGTACCAGCAGCTGCTGGAGCGTCTGGAGGCCAAGAGCAGCCCACAAAGCCGCGCCTCCCAGCCTCCGAACCCCCACCATCCCCCCAGCACTGGGCCACCCCCCACGACCCCCCCAGCCCCCAACCCCCATCTTTCCCCCATCCCCTGGCTGCCCCCCAACCCCCATCTTTCCCCCAGCACGGGGTGGCCCCCCACAACCCACCCAGCCCCCAACCTCCACCTTTCCTCCAGCCCCCATCTTTCCCCCATCACAGGGTCACCCCCCACAACCTCCCCAGCCCCCAACCCGCAGCTGCCCCATAGAACATTGCCACCCCCTGCCACCCCCCACCCTCCCAGGCGAGCGTCTGGGCACCACCCCAGGAAGATGGGACCCCGGAGGCGGCTGGGGGCCAAGGGCCCCGCCCGGCAGCTGCCCCCTGGCACGGTGCGGCTGGTGCACAGGGGTGCAGCGCCTGGGCGGGGCCGGCTGGAGATCCTGGTGGGGGGCCAGTGGGGCACAGTCTGCGACGATCGGTTCGACGGGCGGGCAGCCGCTGTGGTGTGCCGGCAGCTGGGCTACGGGCGGGCGCTGAGGGTGGCGCGCCGGGCGGAGTTCGGGCAAGGGGCCACGCTGCCCATCCTGCTGGACGACGTGCAGTGCCAAGGCTCGGAGCGCAGCCTGCTGGAGTGCCGGAGCGCCCCCCCCGAGCAGCACGACTGCGCCCACAGCGAGGATGTGGGGGTGGTGTGCGGGGACCCGGAGCACCAGGAGCGGCCGAGGGGGAGCAGAGGGGCCCAAGGCCTGTAACTTCTGCCTCCTTCTTGCCGCCCGGGGCTCTGGAGGGGGGCGGGGTTTGGGGGCTGGGCTGGGTGGGGGTGACAGGGCCCAGCCCCCCCAGCCCCTACTTCCCCCCCAGCTACAGGGACCTGGGAGCCACGTGGCCCAGAGGCCCCCACCCCCCCCGGGACAGCTGTTCAGGGTTCCTGCTTCCCTTTTATGGTGGGGGGCTTAGAATGGGGGGGCTTCTACCCCCACCACTGGGGGGGGTCGGTTCTGACAGGGGGGGTGGAGAGCCAGGACTCCTGGGTTCTATCCCCACTGCTGGGAGGAGGGGTCTGTGGAGAGCCAGGACTCCTGGGTTCGATTGTTGGCTCTACCCTGCCTTGAGCAGGGACAGGGCGCGTAGGGCCAGGGCCGGGTGAGAACAATACCATGCCACCAGCTCCTTCCAGCAATGTTTTATTCAGACTCCTGGTGACCATCCGTGCTGGGTGCCATGCCCCCCGCAGCTGGCACACCCGGGGCGGGGGGGGGGGGGGAATTCCCAGGGGCGCGTGTTTGGGCCAGTGCCCCGGGGGTTCCCCCTCGGGACCCTCTCCCCTCCCCCCCCCCCCCCCCGTGCCCCCCAGGCTGATTCCCGGGGCAGCAGAGGGCGCTGCCACTCGACACGCGCTGCCACTCGACACGCGACGCCCTGTCAGGGCAGGGTGGGAGGGGCCATCACCCCTCGTGGGCCATGCCCGTCTTGCTACGCTCTGTCCTGCACCTGGCGCCATGGAGTGGCAGCAGCAGCCGGGCAGAGACCCTGGCAGATGCCCACAGGGGCCAGGCCCATGTGGTGGCCCCAGAACCCTCCCTGAGCGGTGCCAGGCAACCCCCCCATGACTGTTCAACCCGGCTCCTGGCAGAGTCCAGCTGCCGTCGCATCACAGCCAGGCCCCCCAGGCCTGGGACACTGGGCCCCACACCCAGCACCGCTCCCCACCCCCTCTGGCTCCTGCCAAAACACCAGAAAGTCACCCCACCCCAAAGGCAGCACCTTGCAGGCCCTGCCGGGGATCCCCGCTCCCAGGGCTGGGCCCCCCAGGGAAAGGGGCTTTTCACTCCCTTGCGGGTGCCCCGTGACAGGCTGCCTCTTGCGGGAGGGGCTGGAGGCAGCCCCCTGCCCTGGGCTCGGGGGAGGGTGGCTCAGAGCTGGTGTGGGTGGAGGGGTACTGTTTTTGGGGGCAGGAGGGGCGTTGACCCCAAGCCTTGGGCATGTACAGGATTTGCTCAACCTGAGCCTGGGCCAGGCCCCAGCACGTTGCCTTCCCCCTCCCTCCGTCAGCCAGAGCCTGCGGCGCCGGAGGTGACGGCCCAGGCTGGGTCCAGCGCAGCCGGCTCCAAGGGTCCCCAGCTCGGCAGGGCTGCCTGGGGTGGGTCTGGGAAACAGGGCAGGTCCCAGGCACCTGCCCTGGGATAAAACAGGGCGAACGGCCGCTTAAAACAGGGACGTGTTGATTAAAACCCTGCGCGAGCTCCCCCACAACATGCAGCCAGGAGCCGTGCAAGAGCCCCCAACTCCGCCCGCTGCCCGGGCCCAAGCCAGAGCCTGCTTCAGACACAGGCACGGTCCCTGCAGGGAACTGCCCCGCAAACAGAGCCCCCTCCCCGCGCCAGCCAGCGCCCGCACCCAGGGCAGGGCTGACGCTATCTGCTGATGGAGGAGTAGTTGGCACGGCTGCCCGTGTTGAGCTGGGCACTGGCAGGTGGGGGCTTCGCGCCCGGGGCCAGCTCCTCCGGCGTCCCCTCGGACTCCAGGATGGGCTCCTGGTCGCTGTGCTGATCGGCCGGCAGCAGGAGGAGGTCGGTGAGGCCGTGCAGGTCGGCCGCCTTGTGGAAGGTCTGGAGGACCAGCAGCACGGCCATCAGCCCCAGCAGCAGGTACACTGGGAGAGAGCGAGAGGGCGTCAGCCCCTGTGGGGACCTGGGGTCAGCCCCTGGAGCTATAGCGGCGCTGCCCCCGCTGGGCCAGGCCCCGGCACACAGCAAGTAGGGAACAGAATCCAGGAGTCCTGCCCCCCCCCCCCCCCCCCCAACCACTAGTCCCCACTCCCCTCCCAGAGCCGGGAACAGAACCCAGGAGTCCTGGCTCCCAGCCCCCCTGCTCTCACCCACCGAATTCCAGTGTACCCTAGGTAATGTTCAGGATGTAGCCGTCCCCACGGGGCATCAGCCCGGCTGGCTTGAAATGACTCTAACAGACACACAGACGCTGCACCCAAGTCTCCCCGGACTGTCCCCTGCGAGGCTACAGGGGCCCCCTCTCCCCTCCCCCACCCAGGTACCTGCCCCCTAGACACCTGTGACAAAGTGGGGGTGGGGGGTTTCCCGTAACGTTTTGCATGAGCACTGTGTGCCTCAGTTTCCCCTGTGTATGACACAGTGACCTCGGTGGTGGGACAAGGGGGTGTGGTTTTTGCAGGGACCCAAGCGGGCAGGTGCATGGGCCGGACTCTCTAACCTGGCAGCTGTGCCAGAGGTGGGGGCAGTGACCGGTTTGCCCAGGAGGAGGAGGGGCAGCAGGTGTGTCAGGGGCTGGGCTGGTCAGGACTGTGTGTGTGTGGGCAGGGGGGGGATAGCCCCTCCCCCCCCGCCCTTTTGGTAGCTTCCTGCTGCCTGTGCTAACGAGTTCTGTCCTCCGCAGCGTCCTGGTGACTAATAAACCTGTTCTCCACGCTGGCTGAGTCACGGCTGACTGGGGAGTGGGGGGCAGGGCCCTTTGGGGGGTGTGAGGCTCCCCCAGGCGTCCCTGCGGGGGACCAGGGGGCTGAATGCTCCCAGGTCAGATCCAAGCAGGCTCCTTGCCCTGGTGCCGGTGCCCTGAGGGCAGACGCACCAGGATGAGGGTCCTGCCTGACTTCGCTCGGAGCGCGCCCATGAGAACCCCCCCAGCGGAGCTGCCCCCCCAGGCCCGCTGCTCACCGGTGACTGAGACCTTGTAGAGCGCCCGTAGCTTCTGGCCGGGCTGCTCGCCCGGCACGTAGTCGCCCAGCCCGATGGTGCACAGCGAGATGAAGCAGAAGTAGAAGGCGTCCAGGTAGCTCCAGGTCTCCTCCAGGGTGCTGAAGACGGCGGCCGGCAGCAGAAAGAAGGTGACCAGCACGGCCAGCAGCAGCAGCAGGAAGTGGGCCCGGGCCAGCGCCTGGTGGCTGTAGCCAGACCGCAGCTGCAGGTACTCGAGGGGCCGGTGGGTGAAGAGCCGGGCCAGGCGCTGCACGGTGGCCGTCAGCACCAGCATGGTGAAGGGCACCCCCAGCAGGGCGTAGAAGATGCAGAAGGCCTTGCCGGAGTCCGAGAGCGGCGTGGTGTAGCCGTAGCCTGGACGGGGGGGAAGGGGGGGAGGAGGGATGACACGACAGGGGAGAGGATGTTACCCCCACGTGTGTGTAGGGGTCTCCCCATGGGAAACTGAGGCACAGACAGGCAAAAGAACTATGCTTGGCATCCCACAGGGTCAGTGTCAGAGATGAGGAGAGAACCCAGGAGTCCTGGCTCCCAGCCCCTCCTGCTCTAACCACTAGTCCCCACTCCCCTCCCAGAGCTGGGGAGAGAACCCAGGAGTCCTGACACCCAGCCCCCCCTGCTCTAACCACTAAACCCCACTCCCCTCCCAGAGCTGGGGAGAGAACCCAGGAGTCCTGGCACCCAGCCCCCCCTGCTCTAACCCACTAGCCCCCATTCCCCTCCCAGAGCTGGAGAGAGAACCCAGGAGTCCTGGTTCCCAGCTCAGCCTTGCCCTGTGCAGCCCCTGGCTCAGTCCAGCAGGTCCCAGGCTTCGTACCCCCCCTGGGCTCTGCGTGAGGCCGGCTCCGGGAACAGCTCCAGCGCGGGGAACTGGGTAATGGGATTTCACGCCCAGGTGGGTTCTAAGCCGGGCAATTAGGCGGCTGCCGGGGGCAGTGAAAGGCTCCGTGGGGGGTGGGGGGAGGGGGGCGGCAGCGCCGCACCCGCCGCTAATCCAGAGGCAAAGCCAGGGCTGCGTCCCCAGGCCTTTCCTACCCCAGGGACTGGCCCCGATCCGCCACTCCCCACCCCCGGGCAGGGCTCCAGGCAGCATTTGCAGCCTGGCTGCTTGACCCCGGGTCCAGACAGGCTGAGCGCCCGGCCCCTTAGTCAATCCGCACCAGGGGCTGGGGCCGAACACCAGGGAGACACCCGTGCTGTGGGGGTGAATCCGGGTTGGGGGGGGGGGGGCGGGGCGAGGCACACGGGAGAGCCCCGGCCCCCCCCCCGCGGGCCCGGGGCCCCAGCCCCGAAGCGGCCCCGTTAGGGCCTTCCCCGCCTCAGCACCCCCCCTTGGAGACAGACAGACTCCCCTCCCAGCTGTCAGGGAGCTGTTTACTCGGCGTGTTGACCCAAGGCAGGCATGGGGCAGAGTTCGCTCTGCGTCAGCCGGAGCCTCCCGACCTCCCTGCCCTGGGATCCCCCGCGCGGGCAGGCTGCCTGGGGACCCAGGAGTCCCGCTGGGAGTACGCTCAGGCCGGCTGTGGGCAGCGGAGGGGCTGATGTACTGACAGAGCCAGACAGTTCCCAGCTTCAGCACCAACCCTTGGAGACAGACAGACACGGCGGGACAGACAGGCATGTCTACCCCCCCCCCCCCCCGCGCCATGCAGCAGACACCCGGAAGGGAGGCACCACAGGACCATCCCCCCTGGGACGGTGCCCCGTGGTACCCAGGTCCAGCCCAGCTGTGCGGTCACACAGCTGCCTCAGGCCCCCAGGGCACCAAGCCCCATGGGCAGAGCCCCCGCCATGGCGTCACTGGGGCCGGGCGCTGGTAACGCACACGCCCTCGGCCTGGCACGCAGCAGGACTGCCTGGCTCGGTGCCAGCCCCAGGCAGGGCCAGAACGCCCGGGCCCAGCTCAGGTCCGGGTTAACCCCCTCCCTGCCAGGGCTCGGCTCAGAACCCCCGGTACAGGTGCGGGGAAAGAGTCCCAGAGTCCCGGGCCACCAGCACCAAGAGCCCCCGGGCCGGCTACAGGGCGGGGGGCGGCGCTTGCCCCACACTCTCTGTCAGGAGCTTGGCAGTGCTCAGCTGGGCTGGGACCCGCTCTCCCTTCCTGGCCAGCCAGCCAGCAGCTGCCTCAGCGTTTCCAACAGCACATGGGGCCAGCCACGAGTCACATGAGCCAGAGGCAGCTGTCACCCTTTTGGCCTAAACCAGCCAAGGACTAACTGAGCTGTGTGGGCTCCTGAGTTAGATCAGGGAGCCAGGACTCCTGGGGTCCATCCCCTGCACTGGCAGGGGAGTGGGGCCTAGTGGTTAGAACAGGGGGGCCGGGAGCCAGGACTCCTGGGGTCCATCCCCTGCACTGGAAGGGGAGTGGGGCCCAGTGGTTAGAACAGGGGGGCTGGGAACCAGGACTCCTGGGGTCCATC
>NW_020716029.1:0-1082 GCF_002925995.2 Terrapene triunguis
CAGGGGGGCTGGGAACCAGGACTCCTGGGGTCCATCCCCAGCGCTGGCGGGGGAGTGGGGCCCAGTGGTTAGGGCAGTGGGGGGCAGGGATCCCGGCTGGACCCAGCTGTAATCAGCACCGACGCGCCCACCCCAGGACCTGCCAACCCGAGAGTGCTGCTCATTTAGGGCTGGATCCAAAGCCTGTCGGAGGCCGGGGGGGGGTGGGTTCCATTGGGCTGGGGGTCAGGCCCCATGGACCAGTCTGAGCACCGGGGCTGCTGACTCTGGTGTAGGCCAGGCCGGGACGCTAAGGCCTCACAAGGCCCCCCCTCCCCTTCCAGCACCTTTGCACTCTAGGATTTCCTGGCAGGGGAAGCGAGAGCCTGCACCGCGGGGGGGGCGGGAAACTAACCCAGACCAGGATGCAGGGGGAGGGTTGGCGCTGCGGCTGCCGACTCTGCGCTTTCACTTTCCTTGTCATCTGGGGCCCAGGTGCCGGATTGGGGGCGGGGGCGCAGCCAGTTCTTCCAAAGCAGCGTTCAGACACACACACACACCCGGACCGTTTCACAACATACCCCCCAGGGCAGGAGCGGGACCTCGCCGAGGCTCCTGCCCCAGGAACAAGGCCAGAGCACGGGGAAGTCCCTGGCACGGCCGCTCAGTCACCCAGGGCCCAGAGAAGCCGGGCCTGTGAGCCCAGCCGGCACCAGCCCTGAGACCTTCTCCAGTCAGTTTTGCTCCTGGACAGCTGGCAGGGGCCTGGCAGGCCCTGATCCCTGCTCAGGCAGGTGCAAAGGAGGAGTGACTCCTGGGCGTGGGGAGTCTGCCAGCCTGGCAGCCAGGCCCAGCGCCTCCTTCACACCCCATGGCACTCCAAGGCCCAGCAGACGCTTCGGAGAAAGGGCCTCAGCGTTACAGCTGCACCCGCCTTGGCTAAGGGAGCTCGGCCCAGAGACACGCCAGGCCCCCAGCAACACCCCATGGACCCAGCACAGACCTCCCAGGTCCCCTCCCCACACAGAGCGGGAAGAGGGGCCCCCGCCCCATGGCCAAATACCCTGCTAAGGCGCCTTTCCAAACCAGATCCCACCGTAGGC
>NW_020716029.1:1182-6411 GCF_002925995.2 Terrapene triunguis
GCTGTGTTGGCAGGGGGGAGGGAAGGGGGCGCTCAGACACTTTCCCTCACACACTTAACAAACTTTTTGAAAGTTTCTCCAGCTGGCTCCGGCTCAGGGCAGGGCCCGGACCGAGCGGGGCGGGCGGCATCCGTCGGGAACAGCCCCCCCCCCCCTTGCCCGAGCAGAGAGCGAATCGCCGAGACGCTCAAACACTTGTGCCCCCCCCCCCCCCCCCACGCCCCCGGCGTTGCTGGATTTGTTAACTTCCAACCAAGCACGGGATTCGCCCTGGGTGCTGTAATGCGCTTAGGAACAGGGTGTGTGTGCGCGGAGGGGGGGGATCCCGGGGGGGCTCTAGGGATACGGCGTTGGCACCCCCTTGGGGATGGGCGCAATGGGCTGGAAGCTGTTGGGGACACCTAATTCCTGGGGGGAGCGCAGGGGGCCTGGGGGCGGTACCGAGAGACTCATGCGGGATTTGGGGGCAGCTGGGGAGGGGGCGCGCAGGGGCGGGGGGCGCTCGGGTTGGGGAGGGGGCGCTGGGGGGCGCTCGGGCTGGGGAGGGGGCGCTGGGGCTGGGGAGGCGGCGCTCGGGGGCGCTTACCCACGGTGGTGATCAGGGTGCTGGAGAAGAAGAAGGCGGAGGCGAAGTCCCAGTTGGAGGCGCCGGCCGAGCCGTTCCGCAGCACCGACACCCCGTAGCGGTTGGCGCTCAGCACCCGCTCCAGGAAGCGCTCCAGCGCGCTCTCGTTCAGGCAGGGGCTGGCCCCCAGGAAGGCGGCCTTCAGCCCGCGCAGCTCGGCCCGCAGCCGGCTCTCGTAGGGGCGCTCCATGGAGGAGACGAGCAGCGCGCCCAGGAGCAGGTAGCCCAGGTAGCCGAGCAGGCAGAGCGCCAGCAGGACGCAGCGGGGCATGGCACGGCGGGAGCCCCGTGCGCCCTGGGCGCACCGCGGGGAGGGACCCGGGGCCCCCCGGGCAGAGCCCTCGGTGCGCCCGCAGGGGACGGGGGGACCCGGAGCCCCTCGGCCGCTGCTCGCCTCCCGGCTACGTGTCGCGCCTGGAAGGAGCGGAGCGGAGCTTCCCGCTGCTGCTGCCGGCTCCCCGCGCCGAGCCCCGAGCCGAGACCCGCCGGGCCGGTCCCCGAGCGGCCGCGCAGCGACCCCTGCCTGCACCCCGGCGCGGCTCCTTAGCCTGGGACAAGCCCCTCCCGGCGGGGCGGGACTGGGACTCGGGGCCCCGCCCGCCCTCGGGGGGGGGGGAGGCTGATTCCAAGGCCAGGCAGGAGCCTGGGGGGCACATGCACCGGACCCCCCCGTGCTCCCTCCCCGCTCACCCTTGGGTGCTCTCCGGCTCCTGTCCTAGGGGATCTCACAGCTCTTCACAGTCAAGGGCCCAAGCCTCCCATCCCCCCCCTCCTCCCCCGGGAAACGGGTCACTGCTGTTCCTATTCCACAACTGGGGAAACTGAGGCAGGGGGGAGGAGGGGTTTCTCCAAGGACGGAGTCAGCAGCAGAACCCAGGAGTCCTGGCTCTGAGCACTGGGCCCCGCTCCCCTCCCAGGGAGAAAAGTCTGAAACCTTCTAAAAACCACTCTGGAGTCTGGCCAGTGGGAGGGGACCTGTAATCCAGTGACATGGGTTTTAACACAGCTGGGTGCGTGTGCACCCCCCCTCACTCCCCCCCGCAGCCAGTGCAATGAGCCTGGAACAAGGGCAGCTCTGTCTGGCAGGGCTTGTTCTCTAGTGTACATACACACACACACACACACTCCTACCTCTACACACACCCCTACCTCTCTCTGCCCTGGGGGGATCTCACACCACTCAGGTCTCTTGTCTTTGCAGGCAGGAGGAGCAGCTCGGGGGTCACCTGGTGCGTGACAGTGGTACCCCAGTGGCCGGGAATTTTCCCTCCGTTGTTACTCACACACTCTGAGAATGGGCCACTTCACCTTGATTGAATTGGCCTCCTTAGCACGGACCCCCCACTTGGGAAGGCAACTCCCCTGTTTTCATGTGCTGTGTACGTATACCTGCCCACTGTATGGTCCACGCCATGCGCCTGATGAAGTGGGTTCTAGCCCACGAAAGCTTATGCCCAAATAAATGTGTTAGTCTCTAAGGTGCCCCATGGACTCCTCGTTTTTTCTAGTGGGACCCTCTGACTCCCCCACCCCACACACCCCGTTCCCTGAGCTGTGCAGTCTGGGCCTGGCTCTGGGCTCAGGCACCAGGGTAAATTGGGAGTGGAGCAGCCGAGGTCAGTGAAATGGCACCAGGGTAAAACTGGTGCAGGTGGGAGGAGATTCAGCCCTGGGTGTTCGCCTGATCTTCTGGGAGCTTTGTCCCTATGTAACCCCCTTCCCCTTGCTTCATCCTCTCGGGCTGCTGAGCAATTGGGGGGGGGGGGGGGGCAGGGACCCTGCCCTAGCATCCTTGCTGTGCAGCGTGGAATGAACCATGCCCAGCTGATAACGGCGTTCCTGCTCCAGGGCTTGGTCTGAGGTCACCAGCCGGGCCAGGCCAGGCCAGGCCAGGCCAGCACAGCACACCCTGCAAAGCGAACCCAGCCCAGGAGTGGGACAGGGGTTTGGTGGGTCACGAGCTCAGAGCCTGTATGCACCAGGAAGCTGCTCTGGGCATAAGGGGCAGCCTGGAAGAGGAGCGGGCAAAGGGAGCTGCCAGGAGGGAAGGCTCAGCAGGGCAGAGGGACTGGCAGGGGGTGCAGGAGGGAGGGCGGGGAAGCCAGTGCTGAGGTGCCTGTGTCTATCCCAGCAGCGGCATGGGGCACGTCCCCTTCCCTCTGTTCCCAGTAACGCTGAGGCTGCTGTCTCCCACCTACTGGTTGAGCTTTTCAAAGCGTCCTAAGGAACCTAGCGCCCAATTCCCAACCCCCAGGCAGCTTCAAAAATCCCAGTCCAAAGTCACTGTCTGAACAAAACACGCAGAGGCACCAACTCGACCCCGGGGGAAGGAGGGACAAGGGCCCGGGGAGCAGGTGACAGTCCTCGTCCCTCTGCCATCGTCCCCTACACTGCAGATTTGCTCCGTCTGGGCCAGGAAAGGAACTATCCCAGCCCCTTCGATCTGTCCTGGGGGCCCCCAGGGGTGTCATGACCCTGGAGAGGGGGGCCCTGACTGAGCCTTACAGGAACTCATGTGACCGGATTCCAGACTGGCGGGTGGTGGCCGGTTAAAGTCTAGGAGACCGTTCACAGAGGCGCAGCCCCTGCCCCTTGCCTTGCATCACACATTCTAGGTCCTAGTGGGCAGAGAGGGAGTGGGCAGGGGGGTCGATGGGCACTGTCTCTGTCTCAGACCAAGTGGGCGGGTGGAAGGGCACAGCACACGGCCTCAGAGCCCTCAGTGCACGGCCCGGGTTGTAGACGGCGCTTGCCACAGCTGCAGCCCTGGGTTGCGTGATATTAAAAACCAAGGGGGAGCACAAACCGCACCGCTCTAGCAGCTGGACCAAACACCCAGGTTAGCTCAGGGATGGTCTACACTAGAAAATTCAATGGACCCAGCTACGCCCCTCAGGGGTGTGAGTGTAACACAGTTAAACCAACTTACCCACCCCCACCCTTGGAGACGGCGTCCGGGGGAGGGAGGATAGTCCCGTCAACCTAGCTATACCTCCCGGGGAGGTGGGCATGGGTAGTGTCTTCACTGACGTGCTACAGTGTAGCCAAGTCCTAAGTGCAGACCAGGCAATGGGCTTTAGCACGTGTTAACCTGGGCCGCGGTATTGCTAGAGGAGCCGTCGTAAGGCCAGGGGCTGGTTTATCTATGGTGCCACTGTGCTCTCTGAGGCCCTGCTGGGCTCTCCCTGGGTGAAAACATTCCCACTGCAAGGTCCTGGGCGTTGACTGCCTGAGCACATCTCCTTTCAGAAGCTGCTTGCCAGGAAACAATGTCAAGATAAAGAGCTGAAGCAGCATCAAACACAACACGTCCCCCACCCCATTCAATTCCCCAGCAGCCAGGCTGGCTCTTTGAAATGCAGATAGACTGGAGAGTTGTGAACAGAGGAGAGATGGCCTGCAAAGCTTGGCAATTAAGCTCAGAAATGGGCATTAAACGACCTGTGTTTACCAGGCGGGAGGGGCCACTCAGCACTTCAATAAATAAAACAAACGAGGAGTCCTTGGGGCACCTTAGAGACTAACACATTTATTTGGGGATAAGCTTTCAGGCGCTAAACCCCACTTCATCGGATGCATTAGGTGGAACATACAGTAGGGAGGTATAAATACACAGCACATGAAAAGATATATTTATACCTCCCTACTGTATGTTCCACCTAATGCATCCGATGATGTGGGTTTTAGCCCACGAAAGCTTATGCCCAAATAAATTAGTCTCTAAAGTGCCACAAGGACGCCGCGTTGTTTTTGCTGATACAGACTAACACGGTTACCCCTCTGAAACTTCAATAAATGTTCATTTGGATTTGATAAGTTCAAGTTAAGCAGTGTTCATACCAACATGGGTGATGGAAGCTCAGGTAAATGGGGAGTTTTCAGTTTGTGACTCACTATTTTTAGTTTCCTCTTTTCAACTAAAAAGAGGAAGCTGTAATGCCCCCAAAACCCTTCATGGCGGAGCCCCTTGTGGGCTGGAGTTAGGGGGAACTTCCCTGTGGGTGCAGGGTTGCAGAATGCTCCACTGCAGGCATTCTCACCTTCCACGTTCCATTGGTCTCACAGCAGCGGATACCAGCCATTGCTGGAGAAGGGCTAGTGGGCTAGGTGGACCCCAGGCCTGACCCAGCCTCACAGTTCCTATGAGAACGGAGGAAACACCTTGTATAGGGTGACCAGACGTCCCGATAAAATCGGGACCATCCCGATTTTTAGGTGTTTGTCCCGATATTTCGCTCCGCCGGCAGTTTTTTGTTTGTTTTTGCTCCGCCAGCAGCACTCGGGGTTTTGTTTTTTTTTTTTTGCTCCGCTGGCGGACCCCCCTCCCCCTCAGTGTCCCGATATTTTCTTCCTCTCGTCTGGTCACCCTAACCTTGTATCACCACCAAGGGGTATTGGACCAAACCTGCTATTTTCAAGCAGCACCAGATCAAAGGCTCTATCTGGCACATCCCTGACCCTGGGGCTCAGAGGAACCCGCCTCAATCAATCCCCTCTAACTAGGAGTTTGTGTGTAATGCAGGCGGAACCAGTGTGCTGTGTGCTGACAGACACGCCGTCTGCAGAAACGCCAGGTCCCAGTGCAATGCTCCTGCTTGACCCAA
>NW_020716030.1:0-1101 GCF_002925995.2 Terrapene triunguis
CAGGGGGGCTGGGAACCAGGACTCCTGGGGTCCATCCCCAGCGCTGGCAGGGGAGTGGGGCCCAGTGGTTAGGGCAGTGGGGGGCAGGGGCCAGGCTGGGGAGCAGGGATCCCGGCTGGACCCAGCTGTAATCAGCACCGACGCGCCCACCCCAGGACCTGCCAACCCGAGAGTGCTGCTCATTTAGGGCTGGATCCAAAGCCTGTCGGAGGCCGGGGGGGGGTGGGTTCCATTGGGCTGGGGGTCAGGCCCCATGGACCAGTCTGAGCACCGGGGCTGCTGACTCTGGTGTAGGCCAGGCCGGGACGCTAAGGCCTCACAAGGCCCCCCCTCCCCTTCCAGCACCTTTGCACTCTAGGATTTCCTGGCAGGGGAAGCGAGAGCCTGCACCGCGGGGGGGGCGGGAAACTAACCCAGACCAGGATGCAGGGGGAGGGTTGGCGCTGCGGCTGCCGACTCTGCGCTTTCACTTTCCTTGTCATCTGGGGCCCAGGTGCCGGATTGGGGGCGGGGGCGCAGCCAGTTCTTCCAAAGCAGCGTTCAGACACACACACACACCCGGACCGTTTCACAACATACCCCCCAGGGCAGGAGCGGGACCTCGCCGAGGCTCCTGCCCCAGGAACAAGGCCAGAGCACGGGGAAGTCCCTGGCACGGCCGCTCAGTCACCCAGGGCCCGGAGAAGCCGGGCCTGTGAGCCCAGTCGGCACCAGCCCTGAGACCTTCTCCAGTCAGTTTTGCTCCTGGACAGCTGGCAGGGGCCAGGCAGGCCCTGATCCCTGCTCAGGCAGGTGCAAAGGAGGAGTGACTCCTGGGCGTGGGGAGTCTGCCAGCCTGGCAGCCAGGCCCAGCGCCTCCTTCACACCCCATGGCACTCCAAGGCCCAGCAGACGCTTCGGAGAAAGGGCCTCAGCGTTACAGCTGCACCCGCCTTGGCTAAGGGAGCTCGGCCCAGAGACACGCCAGGCCCCCAGCAACACCCCATGGACCCAGCACAGACCTCCCAGGTCCCCTCCCCACACAGAGCGGGAAGAGGGGCCCCCGCCCCATGGCCAAATACCCTGCTAAGGCGCCTTTCCAAACCAGATCCCACCGTAGGC
>NW_020716030.1:1201-6392 GCF_002925995.2 Terrapene triunguis
GCTGTGTTGGCAGGGGGGAGGGAAGGGGGCGCTCAGACACTTTCCCTCACACACTTAACAAACTTTTTGAAAGTTTCTCCAGCTGGCTCCGGCTCAGGGCAGGGCCCGGACCGAGCGGGGCGGGCGGCATCCGTCGGGAACAGCCCCCCCCCCCCTTGCCCGAGCAGAGAGCGAATCGCCGAGACGCTCAAACACTTGTGCCCCCCCCCCCCCCCCCACGCCCCCGGCGTTGCTGGATTTGTTAACTTCCAACCAAGCACGGGATTCGCCCTGGGTGCTGTAATGCGCTTAGGAACAGGGTGTGTGCGCGCGGAGGGGGGGATCGCGGGGGGGCTCTAGGGATACGGCGCTGGCACCCCCTTGGGGATGGGCGCAATGGGCTGGAAGCTGTTGGGGACACCTAATTCCTGGGGGGAGCGCAGGGGGCCTGGGGGCGGTACCGAGAGACTCATGCGGTATTTGGGGGCAGCTGGGGAGGGGGCGCGCAGGGGCGGGGGGCGCTCGGGCTGGGGAGGGGGCGCTGGGGGGCGCTCGGGCTGGGGCGCTGGGGGGCGCTTACCCACGGTGGTGATCAGGGTGCTGGAGAAGAAGAAGGCGGAGGCGAAGTCCCAGTTGGAGGCGCCGGCCGAGCCGTTCCGCAGCACCGACACCCCGTAGCGGTTGGCGCTCAGCACCCGCTCCAGGAAGCGCTCCAGCGCGCTCTCGTTCAGGCAGGGGCTGGCCCCCAGGAAGGCGGCCTTGAGCCCGCGCAGCTCGGCCCGCAGCCGGCTCTCGTAGGGGCGCTCGATGGAGGAGACGAGCAGCGCGCCCAGGAGCAGGTAGCCCAGGTAGCCGAGCAGGCAGAGCGCCAGCAGGACGCAGCGGGGCATGGCACGGCGGGAGCCCCGTGCGCCCTGGGCGCACCGCGGGGAGGGACCCGGGGCCCCCGGGCAGAGCCCTCGGTGCGCCCGCAGGGGACGGGGGGACCTGGAGCCCCTCGGCCGCTGCTCGCCTCCCGGCTACGTGTCGCGCCTGGAAGGAGCGGAGCGGAGCTTCCCGCTGCTGCTGCCGGCTCCCCGCGCCGAGCCCCGAGCCGAGATCAGCCGGGCCGGTCCCCGAGCGGCCGCGCAGCGACCCCTGCCTGCACCCCGGCGCGGCTCCTTAGCCTGGGACAAGCCCCTCCCGGCGGGGCGGGACTGGGACTCGGGGCCCCGCCCGCCCTCGGGGGGGGGAGGCTGATTCCAAGGCCAGGCAGGAGCCTGGGGGGCACATGCACCGGACCCCCCCGTGCTCCCTCCCCGCTCACCCTTGGGTGCTCTCCGGCTCCTGTCCTAGGGGATCTCACAGCTCTTCACAGACAAGGGCCCAAGCCTCCCATCCCCCCCCTCCTCCGCCGGGAAACGGGTCACTGCTGTTCCTATTCCACAACTGGGGAAACTGAGGCAGGGGGGAGGAGGGGTTTGTCCAAGGACGGAGTCAGCAGCAGAACCCAGAAGTCCTGGCTCTGAGCACTGGGCCCCGCTCCCCTCCCAGGGAGAAAAGTCTGAAACCTTCTAAAAACCACTCTGGAGTCTGGCCAGTGGGAGGGGCCGTGTAATCCAGTGACATGGGTTTTAACACAGCTGGGTGCGTGTGCACCCCCCCTCACTCCCCCCGCAGCCAGTGCAATGAGCCTGGAACAAGGGCAGCTCTGTCTGGCAGGGCTTGTTCTCTAGTGTACATACACACACACACACACACACTCCTACCTCTACACACACCCCTACCTCTCTCTGCCCTGGGGGGATCTCACACCACTCAGGTCTCTTGTCTTTGTAGGCAGGAGGAGCAGCTCGGGGGTCACCTGGTGCGTGACAGTGGTACCCCAGTGGCCGGGAATTTTCCCTCCGTTGTTACTCACACACTCTGAGAATGGGCCACTTCCACCTTGATTGAATTGGCCTCCTTAGCACGGACCCCCCACTTGGGAAGGCAACTCCCCTGTTTTCATGTGCTGTGTATTTATACCTGCCCACTGTATGGTCCACGCCATGCGCCTGATGAAGTGGGGTCTAGCCCACGAAAGCTTAT
The DNA here is from genome assembly GCF_002925995.2 of Terrapene triunguis. Classification (NCBI taxonomy): domain Eukaryota; kingdom Metazoa; phylum Chordata; order Testudines; family Emydidae; genus Terrapene; species Terrapene triunguis. The sequence goes on from NW_020716030.1 coordinate 3,251, forward strand.
GCCCAAATAAATGTATTAGTCTCTAAGGTGCCCCAAGGACTCCTCGTTTTTTCTAGTGGGACCCTCTGACTCCCCCCCCCCCCATTCCCTGAGCTGTGCAGTCTGGGCCTGGCTCTGGGCTCAGGCACCAGGGTAAATTGGGAGTGGAGCAGCCGAGGTCAGTGAAATGGCACCAGGGTAAAACTGGTGCAGGTGGGAGGAGATTCAGCCCTGGGTGTTCGCCTGATCTTCTGGGAGCTTTGTCCCTATGTAACCCCCTTCCCCTCGCTTCATCCTCTCGGGCTGCTGAGCAATTGGGGGGGGGGGGGCAGGGACCCTGCCCTAGCATCCTTGCTGTGCAGCGTGGAATGAACCATGCCCAGCTGATAACGGCGTTCCTGCTCCAGGGCTTGGTCTGAGGTCACCAGCCGGACCAGGCCAGGCCAGGCCAGGCCAGCACAGCACACACTGCAAAGCGAACCCAGCCCAGGAGGGGGACAGGGGTTTGGTGGGTCACGAGCTCAGAGCCTGTATGCACCAGGAAGCTGCTCTGGGCATAAGGGGCAGCCTGGAAGAGGAGCGGGCAAAGGGAGCTGCCAGGAGGGAAGGCCCAGCAGGGCAGAGGGACTGGCAGGGGGTGCAGGAGGGAGGGCGGGGAAGCCAGTGCTGAGGTGCCTGTGTCTATCCCAGCAGCGGCATGGGGCACGTCCCCTTCCCTCTGTTCCCAGTAACGCTGAGGCTGCTGTCTCCCACCTACTGGTTGAGCTTTTCAAAGCGTCCTAAGGAACCTAGCGCCCAATTCCCAACCCCAGGCAGCTTCAAAAATCCCAGTCCAAAGTCACTGTCTGAACAAAACACGCAGAGGAACCAACTCGACCCCGGGGGGAAGGAGGGACAAGGGCCCGGGGAGCAGGTGACAGTCCTCGTCCCTCTGCCATCGTCCCTTACACTGCAGGTTTGCTCCGTCTGGGCCAGGAAAGGAAATATCCCAGCCCCTTCGATCTGTCCTGGGGGCCCCCAGGGGTGTCATGACCCTGGAGAGGGGGGCCCTGACTGAGCCTTACAGGAACTCATGTGACCGGATTCCAGACTGGAGGGTGGTGGCCGGTTAAAGTCTAGGAGACCGTTCACAGAGGCGCAGCCCCTGCCCCTTGCCTTGCATCACACATTCTAGGTCCTAGTGGGCAGAGAGGGAGTGGGCAGGGGGGTCGATGGGCACTGTCTCTGTCTCAGACCAAGTGGGCGGGTGGAAGGGCACAGCACACGGCCTCAGAGCCCTCAGTGCACGGCCCGGGTTGTAGACGGCGCTTGCCACAGCTGCAGCCCTGGGTTGCGTGATATTAAAAACCAAGGGGGAGCACAAACCGCACCGCACTAGCAGCTGGACCAAACACCCAGGTTAGCTCAGGGATGGTCTACACTAGAAAATTCAATGGACCCAGCTACGCCCCTCAGGGGTGTGAGTGTAACACAGTTAAACCAACTTACCCACCCCCACCCTTGGAGACGGCGTCCGGGGGAGGGAGGATAGTCCCGTCAACCTAGCTATACCTCTCGGGGAGGTGGGCACGGGTAGTGTCTTCACTGACGTGCTACAGTGTAGCCAAGTCCTAAGTGCAGACCAGGCAATGGGCTTTAGCACGTGTTAACCTGGGCCGCGGTATTGCTAGAGGAGCCGTCGTAAGGCCAGGGGCTGGTTTATCTATGGTGCCACTGTGCTCTCTGAGGCCCTGCTGGGCTCTCCCTGGGTGAAAACATTCCCACTGCAAGGTCCTGGGCGTTGACTGCCTGAGCACATCTCCTTTCAGAAGCTGCTTGCCAGGAAACAATGTCAAGATAAAGAGCTGAAGCAGCATCAAACACAACACGTCCCCCACCCCATTCAATTCCCCAGCAGCCAGGCTGGCTCTTTGAAATGCAGATAGACTGGAGAGTTGTGAACAGAGGAGAGATGGCCTGCAAAGCTTGGCAATTAAGCTCAGAAATGGGCATTAAACGACCTGTGTTTACCAGGCGGGAGGGGCCACTCAGCACTTCATTAAATAAAACAAACGAGGAGTCCTTGGGGCACCTTAGAGACTAACACATTTATTTGGGGATAAGCTTTCATGCGCTAAACCCCACTTCATCGGATGCATTAGGTGGAACATACAGTAGGGAGGTATAAATACACAGCACATGAAAAGATATATTTATACCTCCCTACTGTATGTTCCACCTAATGCATCCGATGATGTGGGTTTTAGCCCACGAAAGCTTATGCCCAAATAAATTAGTCTCTAAAGTGCCACAAGGACGCCGCGTTGTTTTTGCTGATACAGACTAACACGGTTACCCCTCTGAAACTTCAATAAATGTTCATTTGGATTTGATAAGTTCAAGTCAAGCAGTGTTCATACCAACATGGGTGATGGAAGCTCAGGTAAACGGGGAGTTTTCAGTTTGTGACTCACTATTTTTAGTTTCCTCTTTTCAACTAAAAAGAGGAAGCTGTAATGCCCCCAAAACCCTTCATGGCGGAGCCCCTTGTGGGCTGGAGTTAGGGGGAACTTCCCTGTGGGTGCAGGGTTGCAGAATGCTCCACCGCAGGCATTCTCACCTTCCACGTTCCATTGGTCTCACAGCAGCGGATACCAGCCATTGCTGGAGAAGGGCTAGTGGGCTAGGTGGACCCCAGGTCTGACCCAGCCTCACAGTTCCTATGAGAACGGAGGAAACACCTTGTATAGGGTGACCAGACGTCCCGATAAAATCGGGACCATCCCGATTTTTAGGTGTTTGTCCCGATATTTCGCTCCGCCGGCAGTTTTTTGTTTGTTTTTGCTCCGCCAGCAGCACTCGGGGTTTTGTTTTTTTTTTTTTGCTCCGCTGGCGGACCCCCCTCCCCCTCAGTGTCCCGATATTTTCTTCCTCTCGTCTGGTCACCCTAACCTTGTATCACCACCAAGGGGTATTGGACCAAACCTGCTATTTTCAAGCAGCACCAGATCAAAGGCTCTATCTGGCACATCCCTGACCCTGGGGCTCAGAGGAACCCGCCTCAATCAATCCCCTCTAACTAGGAGTTTGTGTGTAATGCAGGCGGAACCAGTGTGCTGTGTGCTGACAGACACGCAGTCTGCAGAAACGCCAGGTCCCAGTGCAATGCTCCTGCTTGACCCAA
>NW_020716031.1:0-7068 GCF_002925995.2 Terrapene triunguis
GTGGGGCTAGATTGCTACACAGCAGCAACCCCTTGCCTTTTGGGCAGTAGATAGCATATTACGATTGGTATCCGTCGTTGTCATATTGCAGTGGGTATCAGATGGTGCAATAGACCTGAAGGCTTACTGCCAAGCGCCCAGTATTTGCTGCCAAGCACCCAGAAAATGCCGAGGGCTATCAGTCATGCTGCACCGTCGTCTTAAGATGTAAAAAATAGATTTATTCTGCATTCATTTGCTTCCCTCCTCCCTCCTGCTAAACCCAGGCTTTTGAGTTCAATCTTTGGGGGGGGGGCATTCTGTGTGACAGTTGTTTGTGTTTCTCCCTGATGCAAAGCCACCTTTCTTGATTTTAATTCCCTGTACCTGTACGCCATGTCGTCACTCACCCCTCCCTCTCTCCCTCCCTCCCTTCTTCCCCTGGTCCGTCAGATACTACTTTCGCGCCTTTTTTCAGACCAGACGCCATAGCTAGCACTGGGATCATGGAGCCCGCTCAGATCACCGCGGCAATTATGATCACTATGAACACCACGCGCATTGTCCTGGAAAACATGCAGAGCCTCCTGGACATGCCAAAGCCAAACCAGGACCAGCTGAGGAGGAGGCGATTGCAGCGCGGCGACGATAGTGATGAGGAAATTGACATGGACCTCTCACAAGGCACAGGCCCCAGCAATGTGGAAATCCTGGTGTTACTGGGGCAGGTTCATGCCGTGGACCGCCGATTCTGGGCCCGGGAAACAAGCACAGAGTGGTGGGACCGCATCGTGTTGCAGGTCTGGGACGATGCCCAGTGGCTGCGAAACTTTCGCATGCGTAAGGGCACTTTCATGGAACTTTGTGACTTGCTTTCCCCTGCCCTGAAGCGCCAGAATACCAGGATGAGAGCAGCCCTCACAGTGGAGAAGCGAGTGGCGATAGCCCTGTGGAAGCTTGCAATGCCAGACAGCTACCGGTCAGTCGGGAATCAATTTGGAGTGGGCAAATCTACTGTGGGGGCTGCTGTGATCCAAGTTGCCAGGGCAATGAGAGACCTGGTGATATCAAGGGTAGTGACTCTGGGAAACGTGCAGACCATAGTGGATGGCTTTGCTGCAATGGGATTCCCAAACTGTGGTGGGGCGATAGACGGAACCCATATCCCTATCTTGGCACCGGCGCACCAAGCCACCAACTACATAAACCGCAAGGGGTACTTTTCAATGCTGCTGCAAGCCCTGGTGGATCACAAGGGACGTTTCACCGACATCAACGTGGGCTGGCCGGGAAGAGTACATGATGCTCGCGTCTTCAGGCAGTCTCTTCTGTTTCGAAAGCTGGAGGAAGGGACTTTCTTCCCGGACCAGAAAATAACCATTGGGGATGTTGAAATGCCTATCGTGATCCTTGGGGACCCAGCCTACCCCTTAATGCCATGGCTCATGAAGCCGTACACAGGCAGCCTGGACAGTAGTCAGGACCTGTTCAACTACAGGCTGAGCAAGTGCCGAATGGTGGTGGAATGTGCATTTGGCCGTTTAAAAGCGCGCTGGCGCAGCTTACTGACTCGCTCAGACCTTAGCGAAAAGAATCTCCCCATTGTTATTGCTGCTTGCTGTGCGCTCCACAATATATGTGAAAGTAAGGGGGAGACATTTATGGCGGGGTGGGAGGTTGAGGCAAATCGCCTGGCCGCTGATTACGCGCAGCCAGACACCAGGGCGGTTAGAGGAGCACAGCAGGGCGCGGTGCGCATCAGAGAAGCGTTGAAAACCAGTTTTGTGACTGGCCAGGCTACGGAGTGAAACTTCTGTTTGTTGCTCCTTGATGAACCCTCTGCCCCTCCCCCACCACCCTGTTAACTCTACTTCCCTGCAAACCAACCACCCCACCCTCCCCTACTACCCTCCCCCCTTCGAGCACCACTTGCAGAGGCAATAAAGTCATTGTTGCTTCACATTCATGCATTCTTTATTAATTCAGCACACAACTAGGGGGATAATTGGAAAGGTAGCCCGGGATGGGTGGGGGAGGAGGGAAGGAAAAGGACACACTCCAATTTAAAACTTTAAAACTTATTGCTATGGAAATCATCTAGGGTGGAGTGAGTGGGTGGCCGAAGGCCCCCCCACCGTGTTCTTGGGCGTCTGGGTGAGGAGGCAATGGGACTTGGGGAGGAGGGCTGCTGGTTACAGAGGGGCTGTAGCGGCGGTCTCTGCTCCTGCTGCCTTTCCTGCAGCTCAACCATACGCAGGAGCATATCACTTTGATGCTCCAGCAGCCGGAGCATCGACTCTTGCTTTCTGATTACAAGTTGACGCCACCTCTCCTCTTCAGCCCGCGTTTCAGCACGCAACTTCTCCTCTTCAGCACGCCACCTCTCCTCTCGCTCATATTGGGCTTTTTTAAAATCAGTCATTGACTGCCTCCACGCATTCAGCTGTGCTCTGTCAGCGTGGGAGGCAGTCTGAAGTTCAGTAAACATTTCGTCACGCGTCCTTCGCTTCCTTCTTCGAATATTCACTAGCCTCTGCGAAGGAGTAAGATTTGCAGCTGGTGGAGAAGGGAGAGGTTGTTAAAAAAGATACATTTTAGAGAACAATGGGTAGACTCTTTCACGTTAGATTTTGCTGTTCACAACATCACACAGCACATGTGCTTTCGTTACAAGGTCGCATTTTTCCTCTTATATTGAGAGTCTCCTGGTTTGGTGTGAGAGATCACTCACGCAATGCCAGGACACAGATTTCAGCTTGCAGGCAGCCATGGTAAGACATATAGTCTTTGGGCTTTTTTAACCTTCTTAACATGTGGGGATGGTTTCAAACAGTTCTGCCCTCATTTCCCATACCAAGCACCCGTGCCATTTAAAATGGGTTTGCAATGTAAAAGGAGGGGCTGCGATTTCAGGTTTAACATGCAGCACAAACCCAACTAACTCCCCTCCCCCACACACCCAATTCTCTGGGATGGTCACTTCAACCCTCCCCCCCACTGCGTGGTTAACAGCGGGGTATATTTCTGTTCAGCAGAGCAGGAAGGGGCACCTCTGAATGTCCACTTAATAAAATTGCCCCATTTTAACCAGGTGACCGTGAATGATATCACTCTCCTGAGGATAACAAAGAGAGATAAGGAATGGATGTTGTCTGCATGCCAGCAAACACCGGGACCATACGCTGCCATGCTTTGTTATGCAATGATTCCAGACTACGTGCTACTGGCCTGGCGTGGTAAAGTGTCCTACCATGGCGGACGGGATAAGGCAGCCCTCCCCAGAAACCTTTTGCAAAGGCTTTGGGAGTACATGAAGGAGAGCTTTCTGGAGATGTCCCTGGAGGATTTCCGCTCCATCCCCATACACGTTAACAGACTTTTCCAGTAGCTGTACTGGCCGCGATTGCCAGGGCAAATTAATCATTAATCATTAAACACGCTTGTTTTTAAACCATGTGTAATTTTTGCAAAGGTACACTCACCAGAGGTCCCCTGTGTGCCCTCAGGGTCTTGGGTGAGTTCGGGGGTTACTGGTTCCAGGTCCAGGGTGACAAACATATCCTGGCTGTTGGGGTAACTGGTTTCTCCGCTTCCTTGCTGCTGTGAGCTATCTATGTTCTCTCCATCCTCATCTTCCTCGTCCGCCGAACCCGCTTCCCCGTTTGCAGAGAGGGACTCATAGAACACGCTTGGGCTAGTGGTGGCTGCACCCCCTAGAATGGCATGCAGCTCCGCGTAGTAGCGGCATGTTTGCGGCTCTGCCCCGGACCTTCCGTTTGCGTCTCTGACTTTGTAGTAGGCTTGCTTTAGCTCCTTAATTTTCACGCGGCACTGCTGTGCATCCCTGTTATGGCCTCTGTCCTTCATGGCCTTGGAGATCTTTTGTAATGTTTTGCCATTTCTTTTACTGCTTCGGAGTTCGGCGAGCACTGATTCATCTCCCCAGATGGCGATCAGATCCCGTACCTCCCGCTCGGTCCAGGCTGGAGCTCTTCTGCGATCCTGGGACTGGGACTGGGACTCCATCACGGTTACCTGTGCTGATGGGCTCTGCATGGTCACCTGTGCTCTCCACGCTGAGCAAACAGGAAATGAAATTCAAACGTTCGCGGGGCTTTTCCTGTCTACCTGGCCAGTGCATCTGAGATGAGAGTGCTGTCCAGAGCGGTCACAATGAAGCACTGTGGGATAGCTCCCGGAGGCCAGTAATGTCGAATTCCGTCCACACTAACCCAATTCCGACCCCCTAAGGCCGATTTTATCGCTAATCCCCTTGTCGAGGTGGTGTTAGGAAACCGGTTTAAAGGGCCCTTTAAGTCGACAGAAAGGGCTTCGTAGTGTAAACGTGTCCAGGCTTAAGTCGATTTAACGCGGCTAAAGTCGACCTAAACTCGTCGTGTAGACCAGGCCTGAAAGTGAACAAACAGCATTGCTTGCCCTGTACAGAATGCAACGCCACCCACAGCCTCAGAAACAACTCTGACATTATAATCAAAAGGGCTCACAAAGGAGGTGCTGTAGTCATAATGAACAGGTCAGATTATGAACAGGAGGCTGCCAGGCAACTCTCCAACACCACATTCTACAGGCCATTATCCTTCGATCCTACTGAGGGTTACCAAAAGAAACTACACCATCTGCTCAAGAAACTCCCTACTATAGCACAGAAACAAATCTACACGGACACACTCCTAGAGCCCTGACCAGGGGTATTCTATCTGCTACCCAAGATCAATAAACCTGGAAACCCTGGACGCCCCATCATCTCAGGCATCGGCACTCTTACAGCAGGATTATCTGGCTATTTGGACTCTCTCCTCAGACCCTACGCTACCAGCACTTCTAGCTATCTTCGCGACACCACCGACTTCCTGAGGAAATTACAATGCATTGGTGATCTTCCTGAAAACACCATCCTGGCCACCATGGACGTAGAATCTCTTTACACCAATATTCCACATGAGATGGACTACAAGCTGTCAAGAACAATATCCCCGATGAGGCCACGGCACACCTGGTGGCTGAGCTTTGTGACTTTGTCCTCACCCACAACCATTTCAGATTTGGAGACAACTTATACCTACAAGTCAGTGGCACTGCTATGGGTACCCGCGTGGCCCCACAGTATGCCAACATTTTTATGGCTGACTTAGAACAACGCTTCCTCAGCTCTCGTCCCCTAGCGCCTCTCCTCTACTTGCGCTACATTGATGACATCTTCATCATATGGGCCCATGGGAAGGAAGCCCTTGAAGAATTCCACCTGGATTTCAACAATTTCCACCCCACCATCAACCTCAGCCTGGACCAGTCCACACAAGAGATCCACTTCCTGGACACTACAGTGCAAATAAGTGATGGTCACATAAACACCACCCTATCCCGGAAACCTACTGACCGCTATACTTACCTACATGCCTCCAGCTTCCATCCAAGACACATCACACGATCCATTGTCTACAGCCAAGCCCTAAGATACAACCAAATTTGCTCCTATCACTCAGACAGAGACAAATACCTACAAGATCTTTATCAAGTATTCTTAAAACTACAATACCCACCTGGGGAAGTGAGGAAACAGATTGACAGAGCGAGATGGGTACCCAGAAGTCACCTACTACAGGACAGGCCCAATAAGGAAAATAACAGAACACCACTGGCCATCACATACAGCCCCCAGCTAAAACCTCTCCAGCACATCATCAACCTATTCTGGAAAACAATCCCTCACTCTCTCAGAGCTTGGGAGGCAGGCCAGTCCTCACTTACAGACAGCCCCCCAACCTGAAGCAAATACTCACCAGCAACTACACACCACACCACAGAAACACTAACCCAGGAACCAATCCCTGTAACAAACCCCATTGCTTACTCTGTCTCCATGTCTACTCTAGCGACACCATCAGAGGTCCCAACCACATGAGCCACACCATCAGGGACTCATTCACCTGCACATCTACTAATATGATATATGCCATCATGTGCCAGCAATGCCCCTCTGCCATGTACATTGGCCAAACCAGACAGTCTCTACGTAAAAGAATAAATGGACACAAATCGGTCATCAGTAATGATAACATGCAAAAGCCAGTAGGAGAACACTTTGATCTCCCTGGACATGTTAGAACAGATTTAAAAGTAGCCATACTTGAGCAAAAAAACTTCAAAAACAGACTTCAAAGAGAACTAATATTCATTTGCAAATTTAACATCATTAATTTGGGCTTGAATAGGGACTGAGAGTGGCTGGCTCACTACAAAAGCAACTTTCCCTCTCCTGGTATTGACACCACCTCATCAATTATTGGGAGTGGACTACATCCACCCTGATTGAATTGGCCCTGTCAACACTGGTTCTCCACTTGTAAGGTAACTCCCTTCTCTTCATGTGTAAGTATAATAATGCTTGCATCTGTAATTTTCACTCCACGCATCTGAAGAAGTGGGTTTTTTACCCACGAAAGCTTATGCACGAATAAATCTGTTAGTCTTTAAGGTGCCACTGGACTCCTCATTGTTTTTGTGGATACAGACTAACACGTCTACCCCCTGATACTTGAAAAGGTAATGAAAATAAACTGAGTAACGCATCTTCCTGTATCTCCCCATCCTCCCAATGCAGACCTAAAAGTGTCTCCAACTTCCACCCCCCAGCAGGGCCAGCACAGGTGTCCACGTGCTCCTGAAAGCATAGCTGTTAGCTCAGATCCCTTTTCCTCCTCCCATTCCCACCTCTTAGGTTCAGCAGCCACAGGCCTCTTGAGTCCTTCTGCAGCAGAACAGGGGTCAGGCACTTACTCGCCTATATTGTCCTCATGGTGAAGAGTCACCTGGATGAAGCGACGTGCTGCTGTGCACTCCTGCCACATGCAGGTGGTCTGGGAGGTGTAGTCATTGTAGCAGCGCAGGCTCTGCATCAGGAGGCTCTCTGCAGGGGGAAGGAAAGCACAACGCTGCGGGTGGGTTATAGAGAGGAGTAGTGAGGAATAATGGGATGTGCCAGGGCAGGAAGGGCAAAGATGGGGGAATGAGGCGCGAATGGGTAAACTCTCCTGGGAGTCCCTCGCATGTCAGTTAGCTCACGTGTCA
>NW_020716032.1:0-2708 GCF_002925995.2 Terrapene triunguis
GACTTCGCTACCGGAGTCGATGGGAGCGTGTTCGGGGATCGATATATCGCATCTAGATGAGACGTGATATATCGATCCCTGATAGATTGATCACTACCCGCCGATCTGGCGGGTAGTCTGGACGTACCCTAAGTCTCTAAGGTGCCACAAGTACTCCTGTTCTTTTTGCGGATATAGACTAACACGGCTGCTACACTGTAACTAATTATAGTAATCAAAATAAAAATTAAGATGCTGTTTTTGTGCCTTTTTAATTGAATCTGAATTTCTATCCAAATTGAGCTTGATATCAATCACAAGTAAAAATTTAACGTAACCTAGTAAATAAGAAATGTATCATTCACCTTTTTGTAACATAATACAAAAAGTAAGTAGGAATCTGAATAAACGTATGTTAGGCTATATAAATGCGTTTAAAAAGTGTAAAGATATTGTGATGCTGGTAAACCAGCTGCCAGCTCCTGTAAAGTCTGTAAGCATCAGCTGAGCACTGACAAATTCATAGCTGGAAACTACTATGTTAGTAGTGTTCAAGATAGGTGTTAGACAGAAGCCCTTGTCCCATCGGTTTGAATGCTGTAAGAGGGAAATCAAGATAGTGGCCATGAAGATTTATCATCTCTACTGTTTGGACTGTGACAAGGGCTGGAGCTAAGAAACAAAACCAGAAGTCCCTAGGGTCAACCTGGGATTAGCCCTAAAAGACATTCAGTGCTGATAGATCACTACATCTCTGTCACCTTTTGAAAGGTTATATTTAGTTGCAAAGCAACATGTGTTAATGGTTACCAACCAATGAAAATCAACATCTCTTTAGAAAAATAACTAAAAATGTACAAACACAAAACAAAATTAAAATCGAGGATTTAAATCAAGGTTTGCTGCTTAGTGATTTCAATCATGATTAAAATTTAAATGGTTTTGATTTAACCCAGTCCACTCTGGGGATCAGGATTCTTGGATAAGGTTGGGGGACCTGCGCAGAAGAAGAAGTATTCATGTGAGAGGATCAAAAATAATCCTGGAGAGAAGAGAGCGGTGGTATCTGTCCCTTACCATTCTGGAAGAGGCTGACGTTCAGCTCAGCCTGCAGCAACCGATCAGGTTTGAAACTGTAATTGTCGTTCACCCGAAGTCCAAAATGGATGCTGTTCCTGTGGCAGCTCCAGCAGACACAGGAGTCCTGGCAGATCGGCAACTCCTTGCCTCCCTGAGGCTCACATGGGATCTGTGTGCTTCTCCTATGTGCAGAGAAAAAGGGTGAGGAGGAGCTGATTTAGATACAGATAGAAAATCCCAAATTAGGCTCCTGAAATCTTCCCCACATTTATTCTATTCTACTCAATATAAGTTCTTATACTGCACTCATTGCTGTAGTATCCGAGCACCTTCCAGTAAAGCTATAAGAAATGTGAATATGCGTCTGCTAGTTATTGTGTTGCCCTAGCGTCAGGGGAGAACATATACACATGTTGCTCTGAATTTATATTATATTTATATTAGACAAGGCTGATCAAAAAAATGAGCCTTGCAGTTGGTACGGAAGGTGGTGAGCCAGAGGCGATGCATAGGGGGTCATGCGGGGTCATGTGTCCCCCAACATTTCTGGGTCCCATGGCAACAAAGAAGAGCCAGGGGAAAGTTTGGGAGTGGGGAACCATCCCTCTCTCTTCTGCTGATGAATGAACCTCAACCCAGCTGTACTCTAATGCCTCTTTCTCCACACCAGGTGCAGTAAACTAACAGGCCCTGCCATCACTCACACCTGGGATCCCCCAGAAAAATCAAGGGAGAGTGATAGAAAAGGTAATGGACTGAAGGTAAAAAATCCATTGCAATCGACATACTACATTGACTATGGTGAGAGACTGTGCCACACACTCTCAAAGAAACTGAGGAACCACCTGATCACCATCCTGTACAGCAGACAGGAGAAGATCAAGAATGAGCTCTCAAAACTGGACACTCTCATACAAAACCAACCTTCCACACAAACTTCCACGTGGCTGGACTTTACAAAAATGAGACAAGCCATTTACAACATACACGTCACTTCTCTACAAAGGAAAAAGAACAGTAAACTATCTTAACTCCTACATGTCACAGGGGGCTACAACAGTGGTGCACTTAACTCACCCAATAATATTGTTAATCTATCCAACCACACACTTAGCCCGGCGGAAGAATCTGTCCTATCTTGGGGACTCTCTTTCTGCCCCACCACCCCCACGAATTTGATACAGTTCTGCAGTGATCTGGAAACCTACTTTCGTCGTCTCCGACTCAAGGAATATTTTCAACATACCCCTGAACAGTGCACTGACCCACAGGAACCCTCCTACCAACACTACAAGAAGAAGAATTCTGCGTGGACTCCTCCTAACAGTTGAAATGACAGACTGGACTTCTACATAGAGTGCTTCCGCAGACGTGCACAGGCTGAGGCTATGTCTACACTACAAAATTAGGTCGGATTTATAGAAGCCGGTTTTATAGAAACCGGTTGTATGCAGCCGATTGTGTGTGTCCCCACCTAAAATGCTCTAAGTGCATGAAGTCGGCGGACCGCGTCCACAGTACCGAGGCTAGCGTCGACTTCCGGCGCATTGCACTATGGTACCTATCCCACAGTTCCTGGAGTCTCCGGCGCCCATTGGAATTATGGGTTGAGATCGCAATGCCCGGATGATGCAAAGCAGTGCCGCGAG
>NW_020716033.1:0-5120 GCF_002925995.2 Terrapene triunguis
GACTTCGCTACCGGAGTCGATGGGAGCGTGTTCGGGGATCGATATATGGCATCTAGATGAGACGTGATATATCGATCCCTGATAGATTGATCACTACCCGCCGATCTGGCGGGTAGTCTGGACGTACCCTAAGTCTCTAAGGTGCCACAAGTACTCCTGTTCTTTTTGCGGATACAGACTAACACGGCTGCTACACTGTAACTAATTATAGTAATCAAAATAAAAATTAAGATGCTGTTTTTGTGCCTTTTTAATTCAATCTGAATTTCTATCCAAATTGAGCTTGATATCAATCACAAGTAAAAATTTAACGTAACCTAGTAAATAAGAAATGTATCATTCACCTTTTTGTAACATAATACAAAAAGTAAGTAGGAATCTGAATAAACGTATGTTAGGCTATATAAATGCGTTTAAAAAGTGTAAAGATATTGTGATGCTGGTAAACCAGCTGCCAGCTCCTGTAAAGTCTGTAAGCATCTCCGACAGCACTGACAAATTCATAGCTGGAAACTACTATGTTAGTAGTGTTCAAGATAGGTGTTAGACAGAAGGCCTTGTCCCATCGGTTTGAATGCTGTAAGAGGGAAATCAAGATAGTGGCCATGAAGATTTATCATCTCTACTGTTTGGACTGTGACAAGGGCTGGAGCTAAGAAACAAAACCAGAAGTCCCTAGGGTCAACCTGGGATTAGCCCTAAAAGACATTCAGTGCTGATAGATCACTACATCTCTGTCACCTTTTGAAAGGTTATATTTAGTTGCAAAGCAACATGTGTTAATGGTTACCAACCAATGAAAATCAACATCTCTTTAGAAAAATAACTAAAAATGTACAAACACAAAACAAAATTAAAAACGAGGATTTAAATCAAGGTTTGCTGCTTAGTGATTTCAATCATGATTAAAATTTAAATGGTTTTGATTTAACCCAGTCCACTCTGGGGATCAGGATTCTTGGATAAGGTTGGGGGACCTGCGCAGAAGAAGAAGTATTCATGTGAGAGGATCAAAAATAATCCTGGAGAGAAGAGAGCGGTGGTATCTTTCCCTTACCATTCTGGAAGAGGCTGACGTTCAGCTCAGCCTGCAGCAACCGATCAGGTTTGAAACTGTAATTGTCGTTCACCCGAAGTCCAAAATGGATGCTGTTCCTGTGGCAGCTCCAGCAGACACAGGAGTCCTGGCAGATCGGCAACTCCTTGCCTCCCTGAGGCTCACATGGGATCTGTGTGCTTCTCCTATGTGCAGAGAAAAAGGGTGAGGAGGAGCTGATTTAGATACAGATAGAAAATCCCAAATTAGGCTCCTGAAATCTTCCCCACATTTATTCTATTCTACTCAATATAAGTTCTTATACTGCACTCATTGCTGTAGTATCCGAGCACCTTCCAGTAAAGCTATAAGAAATGTGAATATGCGTCTGCTAGTTATTGTGTTGCCCTAGCGTCAGGGGAGAACATATACACATGTTGATCTGAATTTATATTATATTTATATTAGAGAAGGCTGGTCAAAAAAATGAGCCTTGCAGTTGGTACGGAAGGTGGTGAGCCAGAGGCGATGCATAGGGGGTCATGCGGGGTCATGTGTCCCCCAACATTTCTGGGTCCCATGGCAACAAAGAAGAGCCAGGGGAAAGTTTGGGAGTGGGGAACCATCCCTCTCTCTTCTGCTGATGAATGAACCTCAACCCAGCTGTACTCTAATGCCTCTTTCTCCACACCAGGTGCAGTAAACTAACAGGCCCTGCCATCACTCACACCTGGGATCCCCCAGAAAAATCAAGGGAGAGTGATAGAAAAGGTAATGGACTGAAGGTAAAAAATCCATTGCAATCGACATACTACATTGACTATGGTGAGAGACTGTGCCACACACTCTCAAAGAAACTGAGGAACCACCTGATCACCATCCTGTACAGCAGACAGGAGAAGATCAAGAATGAGCTCTCAAAACTGGACACTCTCATACAATACCAACCTTCCACACAAACTTCCACGTGGCTGGACTTTACAAAAATGAGACAAGCCATTTACAACATACACGTCACTTCTCTACAAAGGAAAACGAACAGTAAACTATCTTAACTCCTACATGTCACAGGGGGCTACAACAGTGGTGCCCTTAACTCACCCAATAATATTGTTAATCTATCCAACCACACACTTAGCCCGGCGGAAGAATCTGTCCTATCTTGGGGACTCTCTTTCTGCCCCACCACCCCCACGAATATGATACAGTTCTGCAGTGATCTGGAAACCTACTTTCGTGGTCTCTGACTCAAGGAATATTTTCAACATACCACTGAACAGTGCACTGACCCACAGGAACCCTCCGACCAACACTACAAGAAGAAGAATTCTGCGTGGACTCCTCCTAACAGTTGAAATGACAGACTGGACTTCTACATAGAGTGCTTCCGCAGACGTGCACAGGCTGAAAGTGAACAAACAGCATTGCTTGCCCTGTACAGAATGCAACGCCACCCACAGCCTCAGAAACAACTCTGACATTATAATGAAAAGGGCTCACAAAGGAGGTGCTGTAGTCATAATGAACAGGTCAGATTATGAACAGGAGGCTGCCAGGCAACTCTCCAACACCACATTCTACAGGCCATTATCCTTCGATCCTACTGAGGGTTACCAAAAGAAACTACACCATCTGCTCAAGAAACTCCCTACTATAGCACAGAAACAAATCTACACGGACACACTCCTAGAGCCCTGACCAGGGGTATTCTATCTGCTACCCAAGATCAATAAACCTGGAAACCCTGGACGCCCCATCATCTCAGGCATCGGCACTCTTACAGCAGGATTATCTGGCTATTTGGACTCTCTCCTCAGACCCTACGCTACCAGCACTTCTAGCTATCTTCGAGACACCACCGACTTCCTGAGGAAACTACAATGCATTGGTGATCTTCCTGAAAACACCATCCTGGCCACCATGGACGTAGAATCTCTTTACACCAATATTCCACATGAGATGGACTACAAGCTGTCAAGAACAATATCCCCGATGAGGCCACGGCACACCTGGTGGCTGAGCTTTGTGACTTTGTCCTCACCCACAACCATTTCAGATTTGGAGACAACGTATACCTTCAAGTCAGTGGCACTGCTATGGGTACCCGCGTGGCCCCACAGTATGCCAACATTTTTATGGCTGACTTAGAACAACGCTTCCTCAGCTCTCGTCCCCTAGCGCCTCTCCTCTACTTGCGCTACATTGATGACATCTTCATCATATGGGCCCATGGGAAGGAAGCCCTTGAAGAATTCCACCTGGATTTCAACAATTTCCACCCCACCATCAACCTCAGCCTGGACCAGTCCACACAAGAGATCCACTTCCTGGACACTACAGTGCAAATAAGTGATGGTCACATAAACACCACCCTATCCCGGAAACCTACTGACTGCTATACTTACCTACATGCCTCCAGCTTCCATCCAAGACACATCACACGATCCATTGTCTACAGCCAAGCCCTAAGATACAACCAAATTTGCTCCTATCACTCAGACAGAGACAAACACCTACAAGATCTTTATCAAGTATTCTTAAAACTACAATACCCACCTGGGGAAGTGAGGAAACAGATTGACAGAGCGAGATGGGTACCCAGAAGTCACCTACTACAGGACAGGCCCAATAAGGAAAATAACAGAACACCACTGGCCATCACATACAGCCCCCAGCTAAAACCTCTCCAGCACATCATCAACCTATTCTGGAAAACAATCCCTCACTCTCTCAGAGCTTGGGAGGCAGGCCAGTCCTCACTTACAGACAGCCCCCCAACCTGAAGCAAATACTCACCAGCAACTATACACCACACCACAGAAACACTAACCCAGGAACCAATCCCTGTAACAAACCCCATTGCTTACTCTGTCTCTATGTCTACTCTAGCGACACCATCAGAGGTCCCAACCACATGAGCCACACCATCAGGGACTCATTCACCTGCACATCTACTAATATGATATATGCCATCATGTGCCAGCAATGCCCCTCTGCCATGTACATTGGCCAAACCAGACAGTCTCTACGTAAAAGAATAAATGGACACAAATCGGTCATCAGTAATGATAACATGCAAAAGCCAGTAGGAGAACACTTTGATCTCCCTGGACATGTTAGAACAGATTTAAAAGTAGCCATACTTGAGCAAAAAAACTTCAAAAACAGACTTCAAAGAGAACTAATATTCATTTGCAAATTTAACATCATTAATTTGGGCTTGAATAGGGACTGAGAGTGGCTGGCTCACTACAAAAGCAACTTTCCCTCTCCTGGTATTGACACCACCTCATCAATTATTGGGAGTGGACTACATCCACCCTGATTGAATTGGCCCTGTCAACACTGGTTCTCCACTTGTAAGGTAACTCCCTTCTCTTCATGTGTAAGTATAATAATGCTTGCATCTGTAATTTTCACTCCACGCATCTGAAGAAGTGGGTTTTTTACCCACGAAAGCTTATGCACGAATAAATCTGTTAGTCTTTAAGGTGCCACTGGACTCCTCATTGTTTTTGTGGATACAGACTAACACGTCTACCCCCTGATACTTGAAAAGGTAATGAAAATAAACTGAGTAACGCATCTTCCTGTATCTCCCCATCCTCCCAATGCAGACCTAAAAGTGTCTCCAACTTCCACCCCCCAGCAGGGCCAGCACAGGTGTCCAAGTGCTCCTCAAAGCATAGCTGTTAGCTCAGATCCCTTTTCCTCCTCCCATTCCCACCTCTTAGGTTCAGCAGCCACAGGCCTCTTGAGTCCTTCTGCAGCAGAGCAGGGGTCAGGCACTTACTCGCCTATATTGTCCTCATGGTGAAGAGTCACCTGGATGAAGCGACGTGCTGCTGTGCACTCCTGCCACATGCAGGTGGTCTGGGAGGTGTAGTCATTGTAGCAGCGCAGGCTCTGCATCAGGAGGCTCTCTGCAGGGGGAAGGAAAGCACAATGCTGTGGGTGGGTCATAGAGAGGAGTAATGAGGAATAATGGGATGTGCCAGGGCAGGAAGGGCAAAGATGGGGGAATGAGGCGCGAATGAGTAAACTCTCCTGGGAGTCCCTCGCATGTCAGTTAGCTCACGTGTCA
>NW_020716034.1:0-52579 GCF_002925995.2 Terrapene triunguis
ATCTATCTATCTATCTATCTATCTATCTATCTATCTATCTATCAACCCTTAGGCCTGAAGCATTAGGAAGATGGGAGCTTGTGGACAAAAGGGGGAAGAGCAGTCCAAAGCAGGTTAAGATATAAGGATGTGCAAGCACTCCATTGCTAAGGGAGTTCTCTGCCATGATCTATGGTAGGGCAAAGGGAATTGACTGAATGGCTACACTCTGCGTTTTCATTTCCATTTTAGTTACATGACAGTTTGAAACATTTTAGTTAAAATGCAGTTACGGTTTGGGGCTGCGGGGGTGTAAATTGCAATTGACCTTATTGGGTGATGCACGGACAAGCCATGGACATTGAATGTACCTCACAAAGGTTCCCGTCAGTACAGTGAGGATAAGGGGCTTGGGCAGAGAAGCAAGAGGGAGGAAAAGGGGGAAAAGCTGGCTGCTTGCTGCTGGGAGAGCCTCTTAGGGGTCAGGCCTCTCTCAAGAGCCCTACGTACCACTGATCTCTCTCCACGAGCTGAGCTGAGACAGCCGGACAGTGCAGAACAGCGGCAGTCACAGGAGGTTGGTGGCGACCTGTGAAACAGAGCAACTGCTTGTCCAAGGCAATGGATGGCTCAGAGGCCATGGATAGCAGTGATGCTACAGCCCCAGCACCTTTGAGGGGACACAGGGCAGCAGAGCTAAGCAGCTTGGACTGAAGCTATGGAGAAAACAGCATCCATCTCAAGGGACACTAGTGCAGGCCTCCCTTCACAGCAAGGAAAACTGAAATCACTCCAGGTGGGTTAGGAAGTAGAGCAGCCCATGGAGCACTGGCCAGCTAGAATCCTTGGACTTCTCCAACCCAGGGCAACTAATGGTGATGGGCCAGCTGGGGAAGAGGGAATTGGCCAGAACTCATCAGCCACTTGCACCAGCTGTAGGTTGGACTGAGGTTACTTGTAAGATACCCTGGGGGAATCTCACATAATAGAACTTCTCAATGTATTAATAGCTGGTTTTCTCAAATTCATTCATGTCTTCCTCCCATCTACACACCCCAAATAAAGTTCCCTTGGTTGTATCGCCTGGACTCAGTGTTGGCCAGTGGGGAAGAATTGCCCACCAAGGGTTGCCATGGTGGTGTATGTATTTTACCAGGTTTCTGGGTCAAAGCTGGAACCAGTGCATGTGAAGTCTTTAAGAAAACCCATAGAAAAATTGAACCTGGTCCTTTTGGCTCCTGACACCATCTGGCAGAGGGGGTCACATGGCAAATGGTTTAATTGGTTTTGCTTGGCAGGTTTAAGACAAAATATGGAACATTTCAAAATCAAAAAATTTATATTTTAAAAAACATGTGTTGTGGGTTGTTTAAGCTGTTATTTTCCAACCAGCTCTGCCCCACACGCAAACATTAGAAAATTGGGAAATACTTCGTAAAGGGTCCAGCCACATCTTGAGAGAATTATCTGGACATCTGTCGTTTGTTGACCTAGATACCAGTGACCAGAGCCCAACTGCCCTCTCTCTGATGGAGGAGACTCACATCTAGGGTGATGAACCATGAATACTTGTACTCGCAAGGTTATTTGTAGAACAGCTGAATATTAACAATCCATTGTTATCAAGGAGGCTACACTGGGAGGAAGGAACTACCCAATGTGAGTAAGACTCAGACACTTGACACATAATCCAGCTAAAAGTTGAAGTAACTTGGCGTTAAAAGCAAACAACAAGTCCTTACATCCTTACTCAGACTTTGCTCTGTCAGTACTCAAGCAAAACTCCCACTGAGTGTCCCAGAGGAAGGATATTGTGTACAGATGTTAAAGCTGTCAACTAGAAACACTGCAGTCTCTCAGGAGCAGAAATGCATAAATCATATATATATATATATATATATATACTAATTTGTAGATGGAAAGGAATAGAATTATCTGTGTGCAAGAGCCTATTTTACTACCCTTTTATAAATGAATGGCATTGCTCATGGGGGATTTTGCCCATGTCTTCCTCAGCCAAGAAGAGTCTTTAATTAATTAATTTGGGATTCAAAGTAAAATCTTCAAAAAAAAATAAAGAAAAAGAAAAACCCTGAGGCCAAAATTTTAAAGGTATTTAGGCACCTAGTGGGATTTTGCAAAGCATCTAGGTGACTAACCCCCATTGATTTCAAGAGATCTTAGGAGAAACTTCAACATATCTTTTATATTTGACTCTTTTTTAACTTTTATCTTGTTCTATTTTCTAAAGGAAATGTCAGCTACTGAGCCATTAAGAGAGGGGAACCACACAGCAGAGACGGAATTCATCCTGTTGGGGTTTGGAAGAGGTCTGTGGATGGAGATGTTCCCCTTTGTGATGTTCCTGGTAATTTACATAATAACCGTGCTGGGAAACACCATCCTGGTCCTCATCATTGGAATTGATTCTCAGCTTCACACCCCCATGTACTTCTTCCTCATGAACTTGTCGCTCTTAGATCTCGGCAACTCCTCCTCCATTGCCCCCAGAGCCATGGTGAGCTTCCTATCAGGGAGCAAAGCCATTTCCTACAATGGATGTGCCACCCAATTCTTCTTTGTCACTTTCTTCCTCACCACTGAAGGGTTCCTCCTGGCAGCAATGGCATACGATCGATACTCCGCCATCCACAACCCGCTCCGGTATCCCATCACCATGTCCAAGTGGGTTTGTATTTGGCTGGTGGTGGGATCCTATATCTGTGGCTATGTGAACTCCATGGTGCAAACTGGCTTCACCTTTACGCTAGACTTTTGTGGGTCTAATGAGATGGATCATTTCTTCTGTGATGGCCCTCCCCTAATTAGTCTGTCCTGCAGTGACACATTTGTCAATATCATTGTGATGTTTACCTTATGTGGCCTCATTATAGTGAGCACTGCGCTGATTACGCTGGTCTCCTATGTCTATATCATCTCCACCATCCTCAGGATTCATTCTGCTGAGGGCAGACACAGAGCCTTCTCCACCTGCACTTCCCACCTGGTGGTTGTGACTTTATTTTACGTGTCCACTGCTTTGATGTATGCCCAGCCCACTCAGCTAGCTTTTCTGTATCCAAGGAAAGTAGTGTCCGTCTTTTATACCCTTTTTGCTCCCATGTTGAATCCTTTCATCTACAGCCTCAGGAACAAGGATGTGAAAGATGCTTTGAGAAGGACTATGAGCAAGAAATGTTTGAAAAAATGAACATTGTCTTTGAACATACAGATGTAACCAATTGAGTCAAAGTATAGTGCAATACAACAACACATTTTGAGCAAATGTTTATTTTTTATTGGGATTAGTTTGGGGGCAAGTATAAAAAAATCTTTGGGATCCACAGTATCTATCTATCTATCTATCTATCTATCTATCCTTTTTTCTGTGTGTCTATCTATTGCTCTTTCTGCTTCCCTCTCTACTTACCTGACTAGTTGACCTGTGGAACTCATTGCTACTGGATATTATTTAGATATATGTCCTTTGGATATATTTTCAGAATTTTAAAATGGCTTTGATATGTATAGGGCTTCATGCTTTGGGATATTAGTCAGCTACTGCCTGTCTGAGTTAGGAATAAATTTTCTCCATGATTTATCATTCAATTCACCCGTCTTTGAAACAGCTGATACTAGCCACCATTGGAGACAGGATTCTTCTGCATAGCAATTCCTTTGTTTCTATAATGTTCCAGAACACTGAACATACAACATATTTAAGACAATAAAGTATCTCTCTATATATTTGCATGTTTACATATACTTACAATAGGAATGACCTCCATCCAAATTGTTAGGTAATGTAAATTTGCTTAGCTAATCTGATCTCTGTGTAACTACACCAGCTCAAGGTCTGGCCCTTGAGTTATCACTGATGCCTAGGTGGGGTAGCTGTTTGGTGATGATGATCAATGTGTGAACTGGCAAGGAAACTGATAGAGCCCATGTTAACCTGGATCACCTATATATAGTACTCCTATGTCATGTCTGAAACACTGCTCAATAAAGCAAGTGGTTTTGATTCAAATCTCACCCATATTTGTGTAAACCAGAAGCATTCACTGATCCAGGTGTAAATCCACTAGTAGCCACATGCAAATCCTCTCATTCACTCTGATGTAAATTAGGAGTCACTCCACTGAAGTAAATGCATTTACACTGTCCTAAAATTTGTGTAAATTGATGGATAATCAGGCCCATTTGCTCTACATTCTACGATGCAATAAACTTAGTAAAATAAACAACTAATAACATTTCCCTTTTTGATTTGGTTGTGAAATGAAAACTACACTTTGAGCCCAATGCTGCAGCACTCTTTGAGGATAACATCAACTTGACTTCAGTAGAGATTTTGGTGCATTATGTCTTGCCAGATCACATTTACTATGCAGATTTACCATGGAAATCCCAGGTTATTAATCTGCAATTCTAATAATATTGAATTCAGAATGTATCATCTGAAAAATAAATCTAAGTATAGAGATGAATTGTCTGTTTTTAGTAAGTGAATTCCTACCTTTACTGCTGCTTGGCAGGGTTGGCTGATGGGTGGGATTCACATCCTACCAGGAGTTAATCTCCAGGGGCCATTGCACTATGACCTCTATTAGTCTCTCCATTAACGCACTAGTAGAATGTGCATTGGCTTCCTTTAACATCCCCATCCATGTCCTGCTTCCTGTCTCCTGCCTCCTGCCTCCTTCTAGGGCTACTCTATTGCAGTGGCAGAGGGGATGTGGAGCTGGGACTCCGGGGATGAGGAAGGAGATTGGGAAGTCAGGAGTTTCTGTGTTGGTAGCCCCAGGGAGACGTAGTTTGAGAAGAGCAACCAGCTGCATGTGGCACAGGATCTGGACATCTGCAGAGGAACTGGATCAATAGGTCTGAGAATGGGGAGGACTTGTCCCTGTTATACCAGACACAGTGCCAGCAGGAATTTTCAAAGGAGCCAATGGGATTTAAGTGCCCATTTCCCATTGAAATGGGCACCTAGCCCCCTTGGGTAACTTAGAAAATCCCAGTCCTAGCCTCTGCCATTTAAGTTAGTGGAAACCATCTTTGGTTGTGAGTAAAGCTGGTTAGGACTTTTCAATGCAAGTATTTATTCAACAGGAAATGTGATTTTTGCAAGATCAAATTTTTATGTCAGAAAATTTAGATTTTGCTGATTTTTGTCCTTCTGATTTTCTCTTGGGAAAATCAGATAAAACTATTTTGGTTTGTAAAGTCAAACCGAAACTTTTCATTTCAAGACAGCTAAACATTCACCCATGTCCACCTATGCTGCCATGGTGCATCCTGGGAATTGTAGTCCAGGTGCCTCATGCCTATTTTCTCCCCTACAGGCTGGTTTTTCCTGGCTGCAAAACATATCATCCATTGCTGTCTGGCTGAACCAACATGGTTCCTCTCCTGCCACACACAGGATGGTGTTGGTGGGTGTTAGTATATAGGCCTGTTTGTTAGCCTGAGAGAGAATTTTGGGTTTGACTTTTGATACTCTTATATCCTTACTAATATGTGTGAACAAAAAACAAAGACACTGTGTGTTGCTTCTGCTCAGCCAGATGGGTTTCTTACTATAATGAGAAGAGATAAGAGATAGAGTTTATAGTGTTACGGGGTATGGTGGGAGGATAATATACAAGCATACACTGTAAGGTTGCCTGGCTCCTTTCTCAAGCCAGGGTCAATCAACCAGTTAGGAGAGGCAAGAGGGTTGCGGGGAGTCATAAGAAACACTAAAATCCAAAGAAAAGCCTGGTCTTGGCCAGTACACAACCTCATTCCTTGCCCCTCCCATGGGATACAAAAGAGGTGGTACCAAGACCACAAATTCATGACTCTCCAAAATGGAACTTGACCATAAGTTGTAAGGGGTGGGACTGTGGGCATGCACTGCAGGAATATTTGGGCCTGCTAAGAAAGAGGAGGTGGGAATAGGGAACAGGGACACTGGTAAAGGCTCTGCAGCATCAGAGCTATGGATATGCTTGCTTGAAACTAACCAAATAAACATCCCATTGCCTGCACTTTGGACCTCTGGTCTTCTGCTTTCTGTCTGCATGACAAGAACTAAGGGAGGGGGTGAAGGGAAATCCCTCTAACAGTGGGGCTCTCAAACCAGTGTGACTTGGAGATAACATCCCATTGAGAGATACAGGGCAGTTCTCCCTCTCCGAACTATTCACTCAGGTTCTCTGTAGATGCAGAAAGACGGCACTGTGTCTGGTATACCAAGGACACATTCCCCATTCTCAGACTTATTGTTCCAGTTTCTCTGCAGAGGCTGCAGCACTGGTTACAATGAGGTTATTTTTCTAAGCATTTCCAGCACAAGGGGCTAGGAAATAAAAACAAAAAACAAACAGACAAGCAAACAAACATAAAGCTGATATTCTGATGTAATCACATGACTCCAGGAGTTTGGACCCTTGGCATAGGCCTACGGTGCCTATCTGTTTATCCAGCCCTGAATAAAATGCACACAGTCATAGATTCTTAGATCCCAAAGTCATTGTGATCAGCTAGTTTGACCGCCTTTTTAACACAGGCCTTAGAATTTCCCCAAAATAATGGACACTCAAGGACAAAGAGAATTAAGATTAAAAAAAAATGTTTCCCCAGAAGTCTGAATTTCATCACATTTCTATACTCAAATGTACAATCCTATTTTTTTTCCCACAGAGACCAAACTCCTCAACATCTTACAGCTTAGTAGCACAATTAATGCTACCAATCTCTGCTGGATTCAAGAAAATGACCATAAAGATGCAAAGCTCTTTATACCAATCCTCTGAGCTTGGGGTTCCCCAAAGTTTTCATGGGGGGGGGGGGGACCAGTTTTTAAGAAAGAGATCTTTAATCATGAGTACCTCTGCTGTAATCACGCGGTCTGGTTCACAAACCTTCTTTAAGGGTCCAGGGTGACACAAAAATAGTTATAAAAAAAGGATTAAAATAAACTTATCCACACATCTAATCACAGGGAAATTTACATATGGGGAACATAAAAATAGCCTTATAGACTCCACGGGCAGAAGGGATCATCATGATCACTTAGTCTGACCTTGTATACATTATGGGCCACAGACCCTCACCCATCCACTCTTGTAGCAGGCCGAGAGCATCTGGCTGAGCTACACAAGTCCTCAAATCTTGATTTAAAGACTTCAAGTTACAGAGGATTCACCACTTACATTAGTTCAAACCAGACCCATGCCCAATGCTACAAAGGTAAGTGAAAATCCCCCGTGGTCTCTGCCAATCTGACCCAGGGGAAATTCTTTCCCATCCCCAAATATGGCAATCAGTTAGACCATGAGCATGTGGGTAAGAATCACCAGCCAAAGGGGCTGTGTAGTAGCTGGGAAGGAGTAAGACAAAATGTAGCTGCACATGGTGCAGAGAAGAGATTGTGTGTGTGTGTATTGAGATTTGCTGGAGAAAAAGTAGGAATCAAGTATCAGAGGGGTAGCCGTGTTAGGAAGGGTGAGGTGTTCACACCTCAACTGCTAGCAGAGCACCTCACCCTCCCTGATTGAACTAACCTCGTTATCTCCATACTGATTTATACCTGCCTCTGGAGATTTCCATTACTTGCATCTGAAGAAGTGAGGTTCTTACCCACGAAAGCTTATGCTCCCAATACTTCTGTTAGTCTTAAAGGTGCCACAGGACCCTCTGTTACTTTTTGTAGTAGGAATAGTGTTGATTAGCGGGAGTGCTAGGTGGACCACAGGATCAAAGAACCACTTTCCTTAACAATAAAGTCTAACTGTGTCAGTGGTCTATTTACCTATGCTACTTCCATGATATTTTTTCCATGTACTCCATCTTTACAACATCTATGAACCCTAACTGTTCAGCCATTAGACCTGGTCAAAATTATTCATGCTAGCCATTTTCGTATCAGAGAATGTGGTATTCTTACAACTGAAATTTTCAATGTAAAATATCAATGGCTGGCTTTTTAAAATTGCCTTCTGGAATGAAATCCATGCTGACCAGAAAGGTACACAACTCCTAACTCAATTTTTATTCAGCTGTTATTCAAGACAGCTACAGTGGAATTTGCATAAGTACAAAATAACGAATGTCCCCAAGACTTGGCCCACAGAAAATGGAAATGATCTTTTAGCTTCCTTAGGGCTCATGAAGAATCATTGTCCTTGTGGGTCATTACAGTGCTCTCTCCTGCCTTGTACCAGCAGAGTGCTCTCCTACCCATTCTCTTGGGGGAACTGACTGAACAGTCTGTGTTCCAATTTCCCAACCTCTCCAGATGATAGACACCAGAGACTGATGGGAATTGGAACACCAGGTTTGAATACCTCTTGAATTCCAGGGATCTTCCAATCCTTATTGAAATTTCCCCCCTCAGCCATGTCTTTTCCCTGGTCTCGCTAGCGTTCCCTGTGGGTAGAGAACAGACAGAGTCTGGATATACAGAACAGAAAGGAGATTATTTATTGATGCTCCTGAAGAGAGACATCTGGTTCTCTCAGTCTTTTCAGCTCTCAGCTTGTATCAATAAAAAGGGTCTCTATACATTCTGGCCTTACATGCCATAAGCAGCATGCTGCTCATGGTCCACCAGCATGAAACTTTCTGACCCTTTGGAGGGCTATGTCTGTCACAGAGGCCTGGTGGACAGCACTCGCACCACAGAAAGTTTTCCTTAGTGCCCCCTTCACTTCTTGGTTCCTCAGGCAGTAGATGAAGGGGTTAATCATGGGGGTGACAATAGTGTACACGACCGACACCACCTTGTTCAAGTCAAAAGGGTGGATCTTCTTGGGCCGGGCGTACATGAAGAGGGAGGTTGAGAAGAAGATGATGACCACAGTGAGGTGGGAGGCGCAAGTGGAGAAGGCTTTTTTCCTCCCCTGGACAGTGGGGAGGTGCAGGATGGTGGCAATGATGCACAGGTAGGAGACAATGGTCACAGAGAGCGGGACCATCAGGATGATCAAGGCTAGCACAAAGTCTACCCTCTCCGCTAGTGACATGTCGGTGCAGGCCAGGTTCAGCACCGGGGAGATGTCGCAGAAGAAATGGTTGATGATCCCCGGTCTGCAAAACGTCAGTTGCGAAATGAAGGACACCTTGACCATGGAGATGGAGAAGCCACTTACCCAGGAGACAGCTGCCAGCTGCAGGCAGAACCGGTGGGTCATGATGGCCGGGTAATGCAGTGGGTTGCAGATGGCCACATAGCGGTCGTAGGCCATGGAAGCCAGCAGGACACACTCAGTGCATAAGAGGGAGCTGAAGAAGTAGAGTTGGGTCATGCATCCCACAAAGGAGATGCTCTTGTTCTCCACCAGGAAATTCACCAGCAGTTTGGGGATGGTGACTGAGATGTACCAGGCTTCCAGGAAGGAGAGGTGACTGAGGAAGAAATACATGGGCTTGTGGAGGTGATGGTTTGTCTGGATCAAGGCAATGATGACCATATTCTCCAGGAGGGTCAGCACATAGGCCACCAGGAATATCACAAAGAGCAGTATCTGTAGCTCCAAGATTGTCGGGAATCCCAGCAGAATGAACTCCTGGACACTGGTGTTGTTCTCCTGCTCCATGGGGCCCTTGACAGTCTGCAGAGTCAGAAATAGACAGAAATAAGTGGTTGAAATGACAGATGCCTGTTTTCTTGAGATCTTTCACGTCAGCACTTTACTTTGATATTCCTCATTATTAGACCCATACTCTAGTTTTTGAACGCCTCACCATTGTGGGAACTATGGCCCAGATTCTCAGACGGTGACTGCCGGTGCTACACCAATTTGCCCCAATAGAAGATCTCACTCAATATTACTCTAACAACTCAACCATCCTTAACTCAAAGCTACATGGGGGAGATTTTAAAATGCACCTAAGGGATTTAGGAGGGCAAGTCCTATTGAAAATCAGTTCAACTTCTATCGAAGATTCTTGTATGGCCACCTTCACTGTAGTATGTGAGCACTTGCATGTAGTTACCCTCACAACACCCACATGAGGTTGGGCCATTCTATTATGCCCATTTTACAGATGGAGAATGGACAGATGACCAGATTTTCAAAGTTACTTGAGAGGCCTACAGATGCAGATAGGCTTCTAGTGGAATTTACAAAAGGACCTAAGTTATTTAGGCACAGACAGTTGGTGGCAGAGCAGGAATGGATCCCAGGGTTTCTCAAGTCCCCAACTAGCCCCATAACTACTGGACCATCCCTCCTCTCATATGTGCTTTGGCACATTTGAAAATCTTTCCCATTGTCTTTAAGAGGGCACAAAGTCCCTGCAGGGAATTGCAGAATGCACAATGGCAGAGGAGACCTCTTGTTTACCAATGGAAAGGGTTTGTGCACCCTGGAGCTATTTGCACACATTCCTGCATCTTCAATTACCTGCTACCAGTCAGAACAAAGGCCTGGACATTGTTATAGGAAAGTCCAGTGAAGGCCTGTGTTCAATCTGCAGCAGTGGGTCAGAAAAAGGATCAGATATGTTAGGATGCATCAGGATATCAGTAGGAATCTGCCTACTTAAAGGCAATGAAGAAAAAAATCAGATCTCAATTACAATGTGGCAGATCAAGAATAATGCTAACAACTTTCACCACAGAGGGAAAAGGAATGGATACACTTTATGTGTAAGGTAATAAGAGGTATGTTACTGGATTAAGAATCAAGCTTCCTGAGGTCTATTCCTAGTCCTGCCACTGAGTTATTGATCAATTCACCTCACTGTTCAATTCCTCAGTTTCCCCATCCATCATGTAGTGATAATAAACCTACCTTCATAAAGAGCTTTATAGAATGGAATAATTAATAACAGGATGGGTCATATTTGATGTTAATTCATGTCACAAATGATACTATCTCTCTAATAAGATTCCAGATATGTCACCTGTCTGTGTGCCATTTTGAAGCCTAGAGTGTCTATTGAGTCAGTGTAAAGTGGTGGAAAGAACCCCAAGCATGGAGGAGGGCTCTTTTTGTTCAGAATATCACCAGCTTCAAACATCACTTGGACTTGTGGTTCCCTGCCATCCTATTTTTAAGTTCTCAGCCATTCTGACGTTACAAATTACACCTCTGCAGTGGACAGCTACAGTAAGGCAGGAATACATTCCATGGCAAGCATCCTAGACCGTTGTGATATCATAGGTAAGTCAACCAATTACCACCCTTACTTTACAGCTAATTTGTGTGCAATAATTTCATTGGTTGTATGAGAGAGACTACACAATGGTGGATTACTTGATCTAATTGCCACACCCATTGCACAGCATGGCTTTCAGGGACCAGTATTAAAAAAATATTTCTATTATATCAAGAAGAAGAAGATAGTTCACTTTTGGATGTTCACTTTATAGCCTGCTACTATCATATTCAATCTGGGGTCCAGAAAGGTCAATAGAAAGTCATCATCACAAGTGGAAGAAGGAAGGAGGGAAGGACAGAGAGAGACATTGGATTTTTAGCTTTGAGTGCTACTAGTGTTGCATTCAATTCATGGCCAAAACAAAGTTGGTCATTTTTATGTCCCAGTTTTGCAAAGACTGAAGCAAGCACTTAACTTTAAACACATGAGTAGCTCCATTACTTTCCACAGAACAACTCATGTGCATAAAATTCACCATGCTATCTTTGCAGGATCAGTATTTGCATGTAAATTTTGAAACTTAGTAGAGGAAAACTCAAATTACAAAAAGGTGAAGCAAAATAATAATAATGGTCAACATTTGATGTTAATTTCAAATCATATCTGTTTATTATTATTTAGTGTTACTAGCCATTAATTTCCAATTGCACTAGTGTCACATTCATTTAATCTCACAGAAAGTGCAATAGGTTAAAATATAATAATATTTAGATGTGACATGTGATTCATAATACAAAACTAGGTGGGGAGGTGTTTAAAAGAAACTAAGGGATTTGGGAGCAGAAGTGCCACTAAAAGTGAATGAGACTTGTGTCCCTAAATATCTTAGATGCTTTTGAATATCTCCCTCAGAACTCATAGAATCATAGAATATCAGGGTTGGAAGGGACCTTAGGAGGTCATCTAGTTCAACCCCCTGATCAAAGCAGGACCAATTCCCAACTAAATCATCCCAGCCAGGGCTTTGTCAAGCCTGACCTTAAAAACCTCTAAGGAAAGAGATTCCACCACCTCCCTAGGTAACCCATTCCAGTGCTTCACCACCCTCCTAGTGAAAAAGTTTTTCCTAATATCCAACCTAAACCTCCCCAACTGCAACTTGAGACCATTACTCCTTGTTCTGTCATCAGGTACCACTGAGAACAGTCTAGATCCATGCTCTTTGGAACCCCCTTTCAGGTAGTTGAAAGCAGCTATCAAATCCCCCCCCCCCCCGACATAAAATAGAGGGCTATATTCTCATCTTCATTACACGAACAGAAACAAGAAGTAAATATGAGATTTGCAAAAGAACTTAAGTGAAATACATAGACAAAATCCCATTGGTTTCCAATGGGAATTGGGCATCCTTCTTTAACCTTAAATCCATTGAAATCAAAGGAATCACTTCAGATTTACATAAGAACATAAGAATGGCCATACTGGGTCACACCAAAGGTCCATCTAGCCCAGTATCCTGTCTTCTGACAGTGGCCAATGCCAGGTGCCCAGAGGGAATGAACAGAGCAGGTAATCATCAAGTGATCCATCCCCTGTCGCCCATTCCCAGCTTCTGGCAAACAGAGGCTAGGGACCCCATCCCTGCCCATCCTGGCTAATAGCCATTGATGGACCTATCCTCCATGAATTTATCTGGTTCTTTTTTGAACCTTGCTATAGTCTTGGCCTTCACAACATCCTCTGGAAAAAAGTTCCACTGGTTGACTGTGTGTTGTGTGAAGAAATACTTCCTTTTATTTGTTTTAAACCTGCTGCCTATTAATTTCATTTGGTGACCCCTAGTTCTTGTGTTATGAGAAGGAGAAAATAACACTTCCTTATTTACTTTCTCTATACCATTCATGATTTTATAGACGTCAATCATATCTCCCCTTAGTCATCTCTTTTCCAAGCTGAAAAGTTCCAATCTTATTAATCTCTCCTCATACGGAAGCCGTTCTATACCCCTACTCATTTTTATAATAGTGCAACTGAGATCAGGAAAACGCTCTCAAATCAAACATATTTAACCTGGGGTTTTCAAAACACTTACGTGAATTAAGTGCCCAGCTCCCATTGACTTGAAAAGAGAGTACATATATATCTTTTAAGCTGTCTTTGAAAACCCTGGCCTTAAAGGCCAAGTTTGTATAGAAGATGAGTCTTTATTTGCATGAATATAACATAAGTGAAGAAATAGTATAGCTAAATAAAGGAAGATAATAATAAATCATGATGCCATTCCTATTCTAGTGATAGCACAGACAATACATTTATGTTGCAGGAATCTGTAGGAAAGAGGTTTTGGGCTGATTTTCTACTAGAAAGTAAGTCCCTCTCTGTAGTGTATGATGTGAATTGGGGTTATTTTTATATATATGTGGTTTTATATATTATATCATATTATATGCTAAAGGGTTTATCATAGTCACATTTGTAACAAGAAAGGAAGGAAGGAAGGAAGGAAGGAAAGAAGTTCACCAACAGAAAAATGAATTACTGAAATTTACTTGAAATAAAATAAAAATTTTACAGTGTATAGATCTTTAGAGCTCTGACAATCTACTAAATAACATGAGTCTGTAACTCTGATGTTCCCAAGAACATATTAAAGTGAGGAAAAGAATAAAAATTCACTCACTCATTTGTGAATGTAACCTATAAGCAACAGAGCCAAATCCAGATTTTTTTTTATTCCATTCTTTTAAGGAAAAATTCTCTCCGAAGTTGATGAGAGTTTTGCCTGAATAAGATTAAGTAAAATCTAAACAAGAATTTTCAAAAGGTTTTGGCGTTCCAATCTATATATCCCCGTACACATTTATCTGCCAGTATATATATATATATATATATCCATCTCTCTTTGGCTCTATTACATGTATACTCACCCACTATGTCTCTCTATGTGTATATATACTTGTTTCTCCATCACTCTCTCTACATATATACTCATCCATCTAATATCTCCATCTCTCTGCATATATACTCATCTATCTGATTTCTCCATTCCCTATATAATCATTTATCTAGTGTCTCTATCTGCGTATATACTCATCTATCTAGTCTCTCTGGTATGACCCAGTGTCTCCCCACCTTTACATTAGTGATTTTTGAGGGCATAGAGAACGCAAAACTAAGCCCTAAGAAAGTTCCCAAACAGAGCGAGAGCAGTGGAAAGTTCCGTTCCTGTCACCTGAGCAGCAGAGATCAGCAGCTGAGGGCTGTTCCTATCTTCCAGTTCATAGACAAAGCCTTCCCTCTTCATTCTCTTAGTGAGACACGGCCGAACAGATTCTGAATTGCTGCAAGTAGGGACAACTGCAGTGATGCTGATGGGTTTGGACCAGTTTCCACCAGGCGGGAAGAAGTCTCTCAGAAGACTCTCCTCTACATCCCCTGGGATCTAATCAGAGAAACATCCCCCAGAGCCGACCATCGCTGGTTACACGCCTGTGTGTGACTTATTGAAAGGCCTTGGGCTCGGATTTTCCAAAGCAGTGTGGATGGAGCACTGTGCTGAAACTCAGGCAACCTGGGTTCAATTCCCATCTCTACCACTGGCCTGCTCAATGGCTTTAGCCAAGCCACTCCCCACCCATACCTCACTTTCCCCCAACTGTAAAACTGGGATAATGATGCTGGCTCCTTTGTAAAGCATTTTGAGCCCTAGTGGTTGGGACACTAACTTGGGTGAGTCCCTGCTCCAACTCATGCAGTGCAAGGACTTGAACCTGGGTTTCCTACATTCCAGATGAGTGCCCCTCATCACTGTGCTTTTAGCTATTTGGGCCTGGGGAAAAACACATTCCCCATTTTGTAATTTTTTCCAAAAAAGTTTGAATCACCTTATTTTCATATTGATGTGGAGAAAAAACAAATTTAGAAACCTCAAAATTTGTCATGATATGGAATTCATTTTCCAGCCAGCCCTAGCCATTAGGTCTCCATGTAGGAGCAGGGATCAGCCCCTGGAGTCAACCTGGAGAACCAGTGCCATAGTTTGCACCCATACCCAACTCAGTTATCAGCCATGGCCCTTCACAAGCCCCCCCGCCCCCCTTTATGGGTGGTCTAGCCTGCCTCGTAGCTATTCTCTCTTGTAACTGGCCTGGCACACTGCTGTACTGCTGTATAAAATAGTACCTGTCACTATGTGAATCAGGATAGCTCTCCTGAAGTCAGTGTAATCACACTGTTCTAAAACCAGGGTAAATGAGAGGTGTATCATAACTGTAATTTTCAGCTGAGTTTACTTTTATTTTAAGAACATAAGAACGGCCGTACTGGGTCAGACCAAAGGTCCATCTAGCCCAGTATCCTGTCTACTGACAGTGGCCAATGCCAGGTGCCCCAGAGGGAGTGAACCTAACACGTAATGATCAAGTGATCTCTCTCCTGCCATCCATCTCCACCCTCTGACAAACAGAGGCTAGAGACACCATTCCTTACCCATCCTGGCTAATAGCCATTAACGGACTTAACCTCCATGAATTTATCCAGTTCTCTTTTAAACGCTGTTATAGTCCTAGCCTTCACAACCACCTCAGGTAAGGAGTTCCACAAGTTGACTGTGCGCTGTGTGAAGAAGAACTTCCTTTTATTCATTTTAAACCTGCTGCCTATTAATTTCATTTGGTGATCCCTAGTTCTTGTATTATGGGAATAAGTAAATAACTTTTCCTTATCTACTTTCTCCACATCACTCATAATTTTATATACCTCTATCATATCCCCCCTTAGTCTCCTCTTTTCCAAGATGAAATGTCCTAGCCTCTTTAATCTCTCCTCATATGGGACCTGTTCCAAATCCCTAACCATTTTAGTTGCCCTTCTCTGAACCTTTTCTAATGCCAGATTTTAGATTGAGGGAAAATAAAAATGAAGGAAGGAAGAACAAAGGTGTCCATGAGAGAAAGGACAGTGTGTTTGTCTCTCTCTCTATCATATGCTTGCATTGACTGCTTCACAGAATATTCACTGTTGAATGGGAGGCTCCTTAGAAATTTGAAGGTGAAACTATAGTCTTAACAGTGAGCAGTTTCATAGCCCATACACACTTGAAGACAATATGTTCTAGTAGATAAGGACTTGGGTACCACTCCTGACTCTGCCACTGGCCCGTTGTCTGAGCATGTCCAGATTATTAGCACTCTCTGGGTTTCCCCTCCCACCCTTCATCTGTCTTGTCTAGTTAGAATGTAAGCTCTTTGAGTCAGGGTTCACCTCTAGCTACATGTCTGTACAGCACTGTGATGTTCCTCTCTGGTGTTATTCGGACTGGTGATCTGCTAGGTCACTCCAATCCTTGACTCTGGGAGCCAGCCTTACCCTACTCTGCTGTGAGAATCCCTACTCCTGGGCTGTTCACACACAGCTTCTCGCATGCAAACAGCTCCTTGGATTGTGCTACTGAATGCCACTAGCCAATATCTCCAGTCCCAGACACAACCCTAGGAACCTCCGTCTTGCAGTGCCCAGTTTCGCCTGCTGGACGCTGCAAACTTATATGAATTGGTTAATTTAACAAAGAAATTGATATGTACCAGGCTTGTTATCTTAAGGGGAGCCTCTGACACACTTCAAACCAAATGCACTGCTTCACAGGGCCGCCCAGAGGGGGCAGGGCAAGTGGGGCAATTTGCCCCGGCCCTGGCCTGGCGACAGTCTGGGTCTTTGGCGGCATTTCGGTGGCAGGGGGCCCTTCAGTCGCTCCGGGTCTTCGGCAGCATTTCGGCAGTGGGGGGCTCTTCAATGCTGCTAAAGACGTGGAGCGACTGAAGGGCCCCCCGCTGCCGAAATGCTGCCGAAGACCCGGACCGCTGCCGGGTGAGTACAAGTGCCGCAGCTACCTCGCTTTGCCCCAGGCCCCCTGAATCGTCTGGGCGGCCCTGCTGCTTCAGGTAGAATAAACAAACAAATTTATTAACTAAAAAGATAGATTTTAAGTGATTATAAGTCAAAACATAACAAGTCAGATTTGGTCAAATGAAATAAAACCAAGATGCATTCTAAGCTGATCTTAACACTTTCAATGCCCTCACAAACTTAGATGCTTCTCACCACAGGCTGACAGGTTGCCCTTCAGCCAGGCTATAATAAATCTCAAGGCCAGAAGAGACCACCACAGCCAGCCAGTCTGACCCCTGCATGCACAGGCCATGGAATTTCTCCATTCTATTTTTAAAAAAAAATCTAATCTTTCCTTCAAGCCGCCAAGCAATAGTATGTCCATCACCTACCTCCCTGCTACAATCCTCCAAGGTTTAGACACCCTAGTTGCCAGCAAATTGTGTCTTATTTTATGGTTATATTAATCTGATTCACACCAGTTGGGGATATGACCCCACTGACTTCAGCGGAGCCCTGATTATTTCTATCAGCTGAGGATCTGCCAGCATTGGTCTGGCTAGCAAGGTTCACTGGTTTAGGCTGTGGAGCCCAGAGTTAACATGGAGGCTGGGGTTTTCAGAAGAGCTTAAGGGAGGTAAGAAGTCAGGTCCTGCTGAAAGTCAATGTGTGTTGGGTATCTAGCGCCCACTGGTGTCTCTGGGAATCTCCCCCAGACACAAACTGTGTTGGGCAAGATTTCTGCCCTGTGGGCAAAGCGTACAGCTATTATTGAGGAGTCAGCAAGAGGCCAGCTCAGCACTGGGTGCTATGGTTATGGCTGCATACAGCAGAAACCATGGCTAACAGTGAGGACCAAGCACTGTCCTTCAATAGGACTGCATAAGCCCTTATGACTTGAGCGACTCACTAGTTACCTCTGGGTCAATAGCAGGACATTACATTGTTAAATCAGACCTCTAGAGGTGACTTCATGGGGGCACCACCAGAGCTCATCCTTGGTCAGGCTGGGACCCTCTGCTCCCTGACACATCCAATCCCTGTCTTCCGCTGGGCTGGGGTTTTTCTCATGGGAGGGAGGATTCAGTCCAATCACTGTCTATCTATGCATGTGGAGAGCTCTACATCTATGGGCTACTGCCAACATTCCCACTCCTCCCTGTAGCATAGCCAGGGTAGGGTATTAGCAGCAAAGCTCGATCCATGTGCACAGAGGGTTTTCAGATGGGTTGGGATTGGCAGTACGTTTCAGAGTAACACCCCATTGAGATGAACAGGGCACTTTCCTTCTCTCCAAGTTATAGTTTCAGGCTCTCGGCAGATTCAGGCACTATCGCTGCATTGATTACACTTGGGGCAATTTCCCCTCTCTCAGATCTGTCATGTCACGCTCTCTGCAGACTCAGACAGATGTTGCTGCTCTGCTTACAATTCGTTCATGTGTTTTAGATGTGTCTTCGCAACCACAAGGCCCTTTGACTGGCAGATGCTCAGAGGAGGTACTACCCATTTTTGAATGTCTGGAAAGCACCTGGCCACTGCAAGCAACCAGAATGGTCAATTTCTTTAATTAGTACAAGAAAAGTAGGTGTTCACCATTCTTTCCACTGCCAAAAGGAAATCCAGTGTATCTTCAACTATGGTGTCATAGCCAGCACCACCATACTGAGATCCAGTTAGTCAGGTAGCCCCCATCGGCATGGGTACATTGGGGTCATTTATACCAGCTGACTGATTGCCTGGTTCTCCAAATTTCCCATCTGATCTGCCATTCTTTCAAAGCAGAAGCTTATCTCATGCATCTTTCATCTGTTATCCCCCTTGGGTAATGATTCAGAAAGTCACTCAGTGGGATTAGCTCAAGAGAACACAAAACTTGCTAGAAAGAAAAAAAATAGGATTGAGAGGTGCAACAAGAGAGAAGATACAGACACTGTGTTTGCCATCTGATTTTCCCTCTGCCTTGGAGCTGCTCCCTGGAGCCTCCTGCTTGCTGTGCAAGCGGGGGTGAGAAGAGGCATGCTAATGTCAGGGTGTGCCCCTCCCCCTGCTCCTGCCTCCCCTCCTGTATGGAGCGGGGAGGGGGGGACATGACAGTGGTCAGGACAGAGGGAGCTTGCTGGCAGCAGCTGCTGTTTCAACTTGCTGATCTACTTAAAAAGGCAATGTACTTAGAGTGGGGTCAGTGTCCTTAAAGGGGCAATGTGCATCTCTCTCTCACACACAGGGTGTGTGTCTCTGTCTCTGTCTGCCATGCTGTCTCCCCTCCCTCCATTTGTGATGCCTTGTAGAGTGTGAGGCTACATTAACAGCAATGTGTTAACCCTTGAGGCAGGGCCGGCTTTAGGCCCATTCGCTCGATTCCCAGGAATCGGGCCTCGCGCTTAAGAGAGCCCCGCGCCTTAGGTGCCCTTTAAATTTTTTTACTGTTTTTTTTTCCTGCAGCCCGACTCCCCACGGCCCCGCTCCCCCGGCCGGAGCTCTGGCTGGAGCATGGCAAGCCCCGCGGCCCTGGCCGGAGTGCAGCAAGTCCTGCCCCGCGGCCCTGCTCTCCCGGCTGGAGATCCGGGCCATTTAAATAGCCCCCAGAGCCTTGGGATAGCGGGGGGCTCTGGGGGCTATTTAAAGGACCGGGGCTCCAGCTGCCTCTGCTGCCCCGGTCCTTTAAATAGCCGCCGGAGCCCCACCACTTCCCCAGGGCTCCCGCGGCTATTTAAAGGGCCGGGGCTGTAGAAGCAGCCGTAGCCCGAGCCCTTTAAATAGCCCCCAGAGCCCTGGGATAGCGGGGGGCTTGGGGGCTATTTAAAGGGCCAGGGCTCCAGCTGCCTCTGCTGCACCCCCTGCCTGCAGCCACCCCCTGCCGCACCCCCTGCCTTCACCAGTTATGCACCCCCTGTCCTGCCCACAGCAGCCCCGCCCCCCACCCTGCCCACAGCCAGCCCCTGCCCTGCACCCCCTGCCCACACCAGCCCTGCAACCCTGCCCACAGCCAGCCCCTGCCCTGCACCCCCTGCCCGCACCAGCCCTGCCCCCCTGCCCTGCCTGCAGCCAGCCCTGCAACCCCTGCCCACAGCCAGCCCCTACCGCACCCCCTGCCCTGTCTCCAGCAACCCCTGACTCACCCCCCTGTGGCCCTGCCCGAAGCCAGCCAGCCCCACACACACCCCTGCCAGCACCAGCCCCGCACCCCCTACCCTGCCTGCAGCCAGCCCCGCACCCCCTGCCCTGTCTCCAGCCAACCCCTGCTGCATCCCCCTGCCTGAAGCCAGCGAGTCCCGTACTCCTCTGTCTCCAGCCCTCCCAACCGCTGCCGCACCCCCCTGCGGCCCTGCCTGAAGCCAGCCCACCCCACACCCCCCTGTCTCCAGCCAGCTCCGCACCCCTTGCCCT
Organism: Terrapene triunguis; assembly: GCF_002925995.2. Classification (NCBI taxonomy): domain Eukaryota; kingdom Metazoa; phylum Chordata; order Testudines; family Emydidae; genus Terrapene; species Terrapene triunguis. The sequence continues at coordinate 20,353 of NW_020716034.1, forward strand.
GCCTGCAGCCAGACCCTGCCTCCAGCCAGCCCCATGTCCACTGGTGCCCTGCAGTTCCCAGGGCAGTAACCCTGCACACCTGCTTCAATGAGGGGGGCAGGGAGCAGCTGGGACCCACACATGTGAAATGGCGGTCATTAATAACCGATCAACAGCATATATGATGCAATGTACATAATATATAATTTTATTATTTATATAGTCATGGAAAATAAATAATACAAGGAAGGAAGTGAAAGGCTTTTTTTTTTACTTTTTTTTTTTTTTTAGTCATCCCTGCTGGGGCCCCGCCGAAAATGTTCGAATTGGGCTCTACACTTCCTAAAGCCGGCCCTGCCTTGAGGGCTCAGCTGAATGCTAGTTCATCCACGCTCTGACTTCACCACCACAACCAAGCTTCACAATCATCATTGCTGTGTACAGTATTAAATTGTTTGTTTAAAACTTCTACTGTGTATATGTGTGTATATATATATATATATATATATAGTCTTTTGTCTGGTGAAAACAATTTCCCTGGAACCTAACCCACTGCTATTTACATTAATTCTTATGGGGAAATTGGATTCACTTAACATCATTTCACTTAAAGTAGCATTTTTCAGGCTCTGAGGCGTAAGAGTTATGGAACACATGTTTGCTGGAAACTAACCCCAATAAACATCACATTGTCTACACTTCAGACTTCTGGTCTTCTGCTTTCTGTCTGCATGACAAGAACCACAGTAGAGGGTGAAGGGAAAGCCCTCTAACACTGGCTAACTGTAAAAAGTAATTGTAAATGGTAAATCATTTAATAGATGTGTGTCTAGTGGGGTCTTGCAGGTGTCTGCGCTTGGTGCTGCCAAAAAAACATGATGATAATGGCATGATGATAGTGGCAAATAATAATGACGTCAGTTATTCAGGCTGATTTAGATTGCTTGATGAATTGGGTTCATTTGAACATGTGTTTCAATACAGCCCCATTCATAGATTCATAGAAGATTAGGGTTGGAAGAGACCTCAGGAGGTCATCTAGTACAACCTCCTGCTCAAAGCAGGACCAACCCCAACTAAATCATCTCAGCCAGGGCTTTGTCAAGCTGGGCCTTAAAAACCTCTAAGGATGTAGATTTCACCCTCCCTAGGTAACCTATTCCAGTGCTTCACCAACCTCCTAGTGAAAAAGTTTTCCCTAATATCCAACCTAGACCTCCCCCACTGCAACTTGAGACAATTGTTCCTTGTTCTGTCATCTTCCACAACTGAAAAGAGCCAAGCTCCATCCTCTTTGGAACCCCCCTTCAGGAAGTTGAAGGCTGCTATCAAATCCCCACTCATTCTTCTCTTCTACAGGCTAAATAAGCCCAGTTCACTCAGCCTCTCCTCATAAGTCATGTGCCCCAGCTCCCTAATCATTCTTGTTGCCCTCCATTGGACTGTCTCCAATTTTTCCCCATCCTTGCTGTAGTGGGGGGCCCAAAACTGACTGCAATACTCCAGATGTGGCCTCATTGGTGCCGAATAGAGTTATACATCTAGGACAAAGAAAAACTGGTCATACTTGCAGGATGGGAGACTGATACTGGAAAGCAGTGACTCTGCTTATCAAAAAACAATAACAACTGAAAATCCTTTTTTTTTAAGCTTCCCCGCAAAAAAAGTTTTTTTTGTCAAAATAAAATATATTTTGGGTTTTCTAGTTGAAAATGTTAGAGGTTTGGTTGAAAACAGAGAAATTTCAGCTGAAAACAAGAGTTGTGTTTGGACTGAAAATGTTTGGTTTTCAGATTTTCCAGTTAAGAGGGTTTTTTGTTTGTTTGTTTGTTTGTTATTTGGCTAGTTATGGGGTTTTTTGCAAGCAAAAAAGGGATAAGATTTCTACGGTTTTTGTCATTCAGAATTTTGCATGTCAATATGGCTTGATAAAATTATAAATGCTGAGTTTCATGCCATTTTAAATTTAGAGATTTAAGCTGAGATTTTCAAAAGTGCCTTGGTGATATGGATACTCAAATCCCATTAAATCTAATAGGAATTGGGGGCCCATTCTCCTAGGCAGCTTGGAAAACCTCAACCTTTAAGTATCAAAGGTTTGCACTGTACTTTTAGGATTGCTGCTTTAATATATGTTGGTAGAGACCTGGTCCTAAATATTCCAACCACCCTTGTGGCTTGCACATCCGGAATTGAACAGGGGGTTTTGAGGGCTAAATATATGAACCAGTACAGAATGAGATAAAAAGCCAAACCTTTGTAAGTGTTGGCTGTAAAAGTCATATCCTCTATGGATCAGCATGGGGCTTGGGGGTTAGGGACAGGGGCTGGTAACATACACTCATGAGTGGGTCATACCAACACTTATACATATGAGTAACTTTTCTCAGGTACATAGTGTATTGAAAGTGTTTGTAAGCCTGAGTCCATAGGCTATAAAGAATCTCTGCAGAGATAAATATAGATGATGATGATGATGATGATGAGAACTTAAGAACACCTAGACATTTAAATTGAGATCCACAAATTCACTACATGAGCTCTAAAAGTGTTTGTGATTTTGGTCAGTCTGAGTTTCCACCTTCCTATGACTAAATAAAGTCACAAATACTGAGTTTCCTGGGGGTTTAAATGTACAGATTTTAGCTGGGATTTTTAGAGACATCCACTGTATGTTCGTATCTCCCGGGAAACTTTGAAAATATGAGCCTTTAAATAACTTGATAATGCCAAAAGTTTGTGGAAGTAATGCTGTGCACACTTCATAGAGCCTGAGACAAGGAGTCAGAAAACATGGGTTCCTTTTCTAGTGCTACCACTGACTTCTAGCAATGTCACTTCCCTGCTATGTGCCTCAGTTTCCACTCCCACCTTTAATCCATTTAGATTGTGCTCTCAGCATGGCAGATTTCTTACTATGTGCATGCACAGGTCCTAGCACAATGGGGCCCTGGTCTCAGCTGAGATCTCTTGGCATTAAACCAATAATAACAGAAATGTAAAAAACAAACTGACATAACAATACTTTGCCTTTGATCAAGTGCCATGGGTAGTATGAGAGATTCAAAGCCCTTTAAAGGATGGGATGTCCATTCCCCTTCCTTCTAATGGAAATGAGGCATCTAAATCCCTTGTGCAACTCTGAAAAACTCAACCTGAAGGTTGTGAACAGATAACCCTCCCCTCCCCCCCCCGCCACACAAAACTGGGATTGGGTCGGCTGACATGCATTGCTCCCATAATTTCAAAATGTTTCATTTCAATTTTGACCTTTTTTATTTTTTACTAGAAGTTAAAATAAATTTCAACATGAAATGCAAAAATGCAAATGCGGATGCAAAAATAATTGGAAGATTTTCATTTAGAAAATGTTGAGACAAGGTGTTTGGACAAGCTTAATCATTTTGGATTCCCAACACAAGAAAATGTGTCAAAACTTTCTCTTCTGAAAGAACAATGTCAGTGCTGATAAACTGGCATTTTCCAGTGGAAAACAAAAGTGTTAAAAAAAGAGTCTTGACCATCTCTATATCTAACAATAAATAAAATGGCTGATTTTTTCAAAAGAACGAAAGGGAGGACGGTGTTCAAATCCCACATGGGAACCCCTGCCGTTGTCATTGCCACCATCAGCTAAAATGTCAAGGGAGGTTTCCCCTTCTTCCACAAAAAATAAATAAGGAATTAGGAGAGATGCTGACATTCAATAGAGGGATAGAAGGCAAAATGAATGCAGCTGGGTATCTTATTGAAAGATCTCACCTGAACATAGGCGCCAACTCCATGTGTGCTCCTCCAGCCCTGGAGGAAGCCAGCACCCATCCATCACAATGATGATGATGAGGATGGAAGATAGATGGCAAAACCCATATCCTGGTGTTAATACTAAGAGTGAAGAGTTCACATCAGAGATTTTGGCTGGTAATAACTCCTCCTTAAAGGTAAACCAGTTTACAGATTTATGGAATTTAAGGGCAGAAAGAACCATTATGGTCATCTAGTCTGACCTCCTGCATAATACAGGCAAGATAATTTCAGCCAGTGATTCTTGCATAGAATAATAACTGCTGGTTGAAATTAGGGCATACCTTTAAGAAACATATTCAGTCATGACTTTTATAACTTTAAGTGACAGAGACTATATCACATCCCTTTGTAAGTAGTTCCACAGTTTTCTATCCTCTTTAGGGAAGATAAAAGATTTGATAGATCATCTTGCTGAATCCTTTGTTTCTACTGCAACATTTGCCCCTCTAAGTTGAAAAACACTATAGACTCTGATTCAGGAAGGTACTTAAACATATGCATAACTTTAAGCTTGTGAGCAATCCCATGTAAGTTAATCAGACTGCTCCTGTGTTAAACACTAAGTGCAAGTTGAGTATCTTCTTGAATTGGGGTCATAATGCTTTAGACAGAGAGAAGACATACTCTGTTTTAGACGTTTCCTTCACCAGGGAGTAGCAGATGTATATATAACACACTGGATTGATTTAGAGTCAGTATTAGCCAGAGGGAAAGTAGAAGGAGTTTCAGAGGAATGTCTTCCTCCGTTCATTGATTATTAAACATTGGTTTGGAACTGAATTCCATTGAATGTTTGAAGTCAGGATGAAGAAAGAGTCAGAGGTTAGAAAGCTGGGTAGAAAAGGAGGAAACTAAATTCAGCCTGGGAAGATGCAGCTAATTCAGAGAGGGAAAGCCAATATGAACATGTACTGAATCGGAGGGCAAAACCTGGAAAGCTGTAATAATTTGAAAGATATCTATCTATGTTCATTTGCCTCTCTATACTTCACTTCTAACAATTACTCTCTGCTCATTCATTCTTGAGTGTGTGTCACTCTGTCTCTCTCTGTCAGTCTACCTATCCATTCTTCTGTCCATCAATCTCAATCTACGTTTGTCTGACTTTCCATTCTTTAATTCAAACAATCTCTCTCTCTCTCTCACACATGATCATTGCTGTGCTGTCTGAGTTCCTTATCAAAGGACAAAAAGGTGGACATGCATTTTCAATGTAATAGAGTTACCAATAAATCCAGTAAAGGTTTTTGTAGAGACACGGAGCCATCATATGATTGCCGTTAGGAGAGATCTGAGTGAAAACGCCACAAGAAAAAAGAAAAAAAGCAGGGAGGGCTCACTTAGGTGGAGGGCAGGGATAGCTCAGGGGTTTGAGCAGTAATCTCCTCAATCCAGGGTTGTGAGTTCAATCCTTGAGAGAGCCATTTAGGGATCTGGGGCAAAAATCTGCCTGGGGATTGGTCCTGATTTGGGCAGAGGGTTGACTAGATGACCTTCTGAGGTCCCTTCCAATCCTGATATTCTATGAGAAATAAAAGTTGGAACACATGTAAACAAATTTTGTATAAAACTGATCTCCTTGCAATACTAGTTAGTACTAAGCATACTATAAAGTTTCTTTTCTTCCCCCAGCTTCACTTCCAGGTCCATGCAGAAGATGGAAATCAAACATCCCTCACAAAATTCATCCTGCTAGGATTCGGGGATCTCCCTGAACTACAGATTCTTCTTTTCATGCTGTTCCTAGTGATCTACTTCATGACCATGGTTGGGAACATTCTCATCATTGTTCTAATTGTGGCTGATCAACACCTGCACACCCCCATGTACTTCTTCCTAGGGAACCTGTCCTGCTTGGAGATCTGCTACAGCTCCACCATCCTGCCCAGGATGCTGGCCAGTCTCCTGACAGGGGACAGAACCATTTCTGTTAGAGGCTGCATCATGCAATTTAACTGGTTCAGCTCCCTGGCAGCTGTAGAATGTGCTCTCCTAGCAGTGATGTCTTATGATCGGTACTTAGCAATATGTAAACCTCTGCACTATGCAATGCAGATGAATGGCAGCTTGTGCCTCCAGATGGCATCTTTGTCTTGGATTAGTGGCTTCCTGGCTAGCACTGTCACGACATCTTTGTTAGCACAGTTCACTTTCTGCGGACCAAATGAAATTAATCATTTCTTCTGTGATTTCACCCCTTTGATCAAACTCTCCTGCAGTGACACCAGCCGGATGGAACTCGTGACCTTCATACTTTCCTCCATCTTCACCCTTCCCGCATTCCTATTAACTGTGACATCCTACATTTCTATTATCGCCTCCATCCTGAGAATCCCTTCCACCATGGGGAGGCAAAAGGCCTTTTCCATCTGCTCCTCTCACCTCATTGTGGTGACAATTTTCTATGGGATCCTAATGATTGTCTACATGCTACCAGATAGTGCTACAGTGGAAAACCTGAACAAAATGTTCTCTGTCTTTCTACACAGTCCTGACTCCCATGGTCAACCCCCTCATGTACAGCCTGAGAAACAAGGAGGTGAACAGGGCCCTGAGGAAAGCTCTTGTGAAATATGTGCCTTTCCCACAAAAATCAGTAAAGGCAAACTCAATTTGCTAAGGTTAGCATGAAATGGAGGTACATAAGAAGGCCACACTGGGTCAGACCCAAGGTCCATCTAACCCAGTATCCTGTCTTCTGACTGTGGCCAATGCCAGGTGCCCCAGAGGGAATGAACAGAACAGGTAATCATTAAGTGATCCACCTGTTGTGTCGCCCATTCCCAGCTTCTGGCAAACAGAGGCTAGGGACACCATCCCTGCCCCATCAGAGCTTAGCATACTGTGCCCCATCCCTTAACACCCACCCCTCTGGTAAATTATAGTTCATGTGTGTGGTCCTTAGTTATATGTGTTTTTTCCTATGAAAGTAATAAAAAAAATAATTTTCTGCAAAAAAATATCGTGACATTTTAAATATTTTTTCAAAGAAAATCACATTTAAAGGATTCTTAAAATGTTTGTTATCCACTGTTTAGTAAATAAAAAAATAATAGCCATTTCAATATCTTCAACAAAATGAAAAAAAAATGGATTGAAAAAATTCTACAAAAACTATTGAAATAAACTTGTTTTTAACCCCTTGAAATGAAAATATTCCCGATTTTTTTATTTTGTCTTAACACAACATTTTCTCTAAATGGTGCAAATTCATCAGGCAAGAAAACCTTGTTCTCACTATGTCTTTGGGTCAGGAAATCACTCTTTTCCTTTAACAATTTACCTTGCAGGTCAGTTCTAATACAGTGAAGAATTATCTATCTTTCTATTGATTTTAAGGGCAAATGGGGCCATTATGATCATCTAGTCTGCCTACTATATGGAATATAATTTCTCTCAGTACTTCCTACATCAGTCTTGCTTTAAAGACTTTAGGTGATGGAAATCCATCAAATCCCTGGATAAGTAGTTCTAATTCTTACTTAATTTCATTGTTGAAGATATATTACTTATTTACAGTTTGAATTTCTCTAGCCTAAGTGTCCATTCATTGGATCTTTTGACACATTGTGTGCAAGATTCGCCATTTAATCAATGTATCTATCTGTCTGACAAAGCTGGTTGATTTTTTTCCCAATATGGAAAATTAGCACCAGTAAATTTTGACTTTAAATTTTTTTAAAGGGCAAAAAAAAAAAAAAAACTACTGAGAAGTGAAAATATTTCAGCCCTAAAACAAAACTTTTTTTTTATTTTCTGATAAAAATTTAATTTTCTGTGAAAAATTTAGTTTTAGCCAAAACTCCAATTTTCCATTTTTTTGAAAAGATCTATCTATCTATCTATCTATCTATCTATCTATCTATCTATCACATAAAATTGTGCAATGCTGATTCAACAGTAATATATAGATTAAAATGTCACTGAAACTTTTGTGGAAAATGGAAACGTTTTAAAGTTGGGGACAGCTTTTCATGGAAAGCTGAATTTTCAAGAAAAGCTGTTTTTCACTGGACAAACATTCTTCTCAAAAATTTTTGATCATCTCCATTTTAGTTCAAGATTTCATGACATAACACTCCCCTGGCCACTGTAATTTTGAATGGGGTGATGGGAAATTAAAATATTTTTTTATGTGAGAAGTTGATTTTAAATGAAAATATGATGGTTGTTTCAAGTTTCTGAGGTATTTGAAATTATACAGGAAGTCCTGGGGTGGGGAAGGGGCACAGAAGAAGTGGGGACAGAGTATAAGTGAAGAGATAAAAAGTGTCTGATTGATCTTCTGACACTGAAATTTTGCACATAAGTGAAATAAACAAAACAGGAACATAAATAATGCCAATTCCAAAATGTGTGCACTGGTATGTGTAGTTATATAACGATATCTATCTATCTACACATACGTGTGTGTATATGTATAGATAGAAAACAGGTCCTTAAAAATATAATAAAATTAAATGTTATGTAGCTAAGTTATGTGAATATTTGTATTCATGGATATGTAATATTTTAGCACTAATGATAATAATAATAATAATAATAAATATTTAATATTTCCCTTCAAAAATGTCCATCTTTGAAATGAAAATAACCCCTAAAATACGGTCACGGTTTTCAAAAATATTCATTCTCTAAAAAAATATCATGACATTATTTACCATTTTAAAGAGAAAATACCATTTAAAGGGTTATCAAAATGTTTCATTTATATGGTTTTTTGTAAATGACAAAAGTTCAACAGTCATTCAATATTGTTTAAAAAACATTGAGAAGAAAATTATGTTAAAAAACTCTAGAAAAAACTCTAGAAAAAAAAATTGAAATAAACTCTTTTAAACCTTTGGAAATGTGCAGATTCTTGCAATTTTGAATTTTTCCTAAAACAATTTTTTTCTCTTATTGGGCATAAGTAGGGCCCTACCAAATTCAAGGTCCATTTTGGTCAATTTAATGGTCACAGGATTTTAAAAATCATAAATTTCATGATTTCAGCTATTTCAACATGAAATTTCACGGTGTTGTAATTGGAGGGGCCCTGACCCAAAGAGAAGTTTTGGGGTGCTCACAAGGTTATTATAGAGGGGGTTCTGGTACTGCTACCCTTACTTCTGCACTGCTGCTGACAGCAGATCTACCTTCAGCGCTAGGCAGCTGGAGAGCAGTGGCTGCTGGCTGGGAGCCCAGCTCTGAAGACAGAGCCACCACCAGCACAGAAGTAAGGATGGCATGGTAAGGTATTACCACCGTTACTTCTGTGCTGCTGATGGTGATGTGCTACCTTCATATCTGGGTGCCTGGCCAAAAGCTGCTGCTCTCTGCCCACTGGGCTCTGAAGGAAGTGCAGAAGTAAGGGTGGCAATACCGCACCCCCCCTAAAATAACCTTGCAACCTATTGCAATTCCCTTTTGGGTCAGGACCCCCAATTTGAGAAAAGCTGGTATCCCCTGTGAAATCTGTATAGTATAGCATAAAAACACATAGAAGACCACATTTCATGGGGGGAATACCAGATTTCACAATCCATGTTGCGTTTTTCATGGCCATGAATTTGTTAGGGCCCTAATCATAAGAACATAAGAACGGCCATACTGGATCAGAACAAAGGTCCATCTAGCCCAGTATCCTGTCTTCTGACAGTGGCCAATTGCCAGTTGCCATAGAAGGAATGAACAGAATAGGTAATCAAAATTATGGTCAAAATTAATTGGGGAAAAAAATGTGTCTCAGTATGTCTTTGCATCAGGAAAGCTCTCTTTTCTTCTACTGTAAATTGCCTTGCATAATAGTAATAACACAGTAAAGAAAGTCCTATCAATCTATCAATCTATCCCTCTACACATTCATCTATCGATCTATCGACCTATCTAACAGTCTGTTTGTCATCATCATAATCTACTCTAGATTCTTCTCTCTCTCTTTAAAATAAAATAAAATAAAATATTCCCTCTCCCCTATTCCTTTGTTGTTTCATAGATACAAACCTCTTGTATCTTAGACACATCAATAAAACTACATTTTTCTTTCACTATAGTCTTCTAAAATGGACCTGGTATTGAGAGACCAAGGATCCAAATATACCACCATGTATCAGAGACCCCAATGTAAATCCAAGTCCCCATCAGAACTGGAAAAAGACATCTTGCTAACCATCAGTGGTCTGAAAGGACAGTGTATGTTACATCACCACACAACAAATAGGTTGCATTACAAAAGAGGAAGCTTGAGATTCATTCATGTTTTCTTCCTGCCAAGGGGTTTAATAGGCATATAGCATGAGTTACGGATGGTCAAAGTTTGTAAGAGGAGTGTGATGGGGTTACCTGGTTAATATTCATATTTGACTTTGAACACAGGGTATGAAGTTCTGCATATGTAAATGAAGTAGGAGCAGTCAAACATAAACATTATCTTACTACCAATTACTACTCTTGTTGCTATTACTACATTTACTTGCCAACTCACAGCAGGAGTTATTCAGTGGTACTAAAGGGGGCAAAAGTTTCTATAGTTTCATGAAGGTTTAGGCCAGAAGGGACCATTAGCTCATCCATTCTGCCCTTCTGTTCATCATAGGTCATTACATTCCACTCACATACTAAGCCCAATGATTTCAGTTAAACTAAAGGTATTTCAGCCCTCAGAAGACTAAGCTGTTGTATGCCACAGGCACAGAACAGGAACATAAGAACGGCCATGCTAGATCAGACCATTGTTCAATCTAGTTCAGTGTCCTGTCTTCTGACAGTGGCCAATGCCAGGTTCTTCAGAGGGAATGAACAGAACAGGGCAATTAGTGAATGATCCATCACCTGTCATCGAGTCCCAGTTCCTGGCAGTTGGAGGTTTAGGGACACCTAAATCACGAGGTTAAGTCCCTGACTGTTTTGGCTAATAGCTGTTGATAGACCTGTCCTCCATAAACTTATCTAAATCTTTTTTGAACCTAGTTATATTTTGGCCTGACAAGGTCCCCTGACAATGAGTTCCATGGGTTGACTGTATGTTATGTGAAAAAGTACTTCCTTTTTTTTTTGTTTTAAACGTCCTGCCTCTTAATTTCATTGGGTGACCCCTAGTTCTTGTGTTATGTGAAGGGGTAAATAGACTTAGGTGCTATGAGTGGTTGAGATCCCTGCCATGGCAGGGAATTCATCAGCTGGGATGTGACCATTTGATCCTAGCAGGTGATCCACACTCCACACTGAAGAGAAAGCTGAAATCCCATGAGGTCCCTGCAAATCTGACCTGGAGGAAAGATCTTCCCAATTCCAAATGTGTTGACTAGTTAGCTCCAGCCAGGCACCTACAGCAAGCATTCAGACCACTGCTCCAACCCTGAGAATGGAAAGGGTGCAGGGTACCCCCGTACACTCCTACACTGGATACAGGAGGATGGTATGGGCCCAGAAGAGATCAGGCATAGCCCCTTACCAGAGAAGCACTGGATCAGTCAGAATCGCCCTCTTGGTCTAATCCAGGAGCTGAGCTCATGGTGAGGACACGATTAAGCCACTTACTAATTATACTACTACTGCTTCTGTGACTTATTCCACCACCACCACAACCTGTATCCATGTTACTACTGCTTTTCTTCTTCTAGCTTGCATCCCACCTAAACAGAGTCAGCTCTTCAAGTCCTTCTTCTCCATTCCAATCTGTCTTGAAGCAGTTCCTCTGAAACTTTGCAGCTAACCAGATCCTTTTGTAGGACATCCATCCATCTAGTTTTGGGTCATCATTCTGTTACCCTCCTCTTCTAAGTTCAACAGGCTGTTTCCCATCTGTTCTTCCAATTTTCCTTTCACACTCCCAAATCATCTAAGCCTGAATTCCCTTAGCTTTTCTATAACCCTTCACACTTCCTCTAATTTGTTCGTTCCAAGCATGGCCCATCCTTATAACTCCAAGGATCCTCCTTAACAATTTCATTTCTGCTTTATTCAAGATCTGCTTTGGTCTCTAGTAACTTGTGTCACTACTATTGTTAATTCAACAAGAGTTTTGCCTTTGACTTTAATGGGGCCCAAATTTCTTGCCAACACTCTCCATGTAAGTTGGACAATTGGTCTGCCCTGACTCCTCTTCCATGTCCCCAGCCCACACCTTCTTCTTTTCTCTTTGGCAAAGCTTTATCAGGCCTCTGGAGCCTGTGGTGTGTAAGCTGAGACACATGGAAGCCTTTATTTGTACATACCCTAGCAAGGCAGCTTTGATCATATATCCTAATGCAGAAAAGCTACAGCAACATGTATCCATAAAAAGGAATACCGCCTTGTTCTGAGGCTGTGATGGACTTTCTGTGACCTCTAACCTCTGGGCCCCTGGGTATTTCTCTAGTGGGAATAAAATGAATCAACTACACGTGTTCAATTTCCATGAGGACTCACTGATTACTTCTTGGGGGTCACTAAACAGTGGCAGTGGCTTCGACAGTGTCTGCGTCCTGGTGACATCGGTGTTTCGTGATGCTACCCTAGTCACAATCACTGCAAAGCAATGGTCGGGAGCCCAGCATGATATCACTCACAGCTTGGTTCAAACACAAACCAACTCACCAGCTCTCCGAGCCTGAACCTGACTGATCTAAGCTGTCCATTTTTTGATAGCTCTCAATGTCAGGTGTAGCCAGCTGTGTAAGTTTGGAAGCCTCCACTCTTCATCTGTGATAACTAAGGGCAGTTCTGGTTGCTTGGCAACGTCACAGCAGAGCCTCTTTCAGGGTACCTCCCTGGTGAACACCAAAATGTATATAAATGGATGCCTTTTGTCACTTGGAGAATTGTGCTGAGGCAGAGGCAATTTGCTCCCAAGCAGGTAAGTTATAGGGGAATGGATGAAATTAAAAAAAAAATGAAATTTTCAGGTTTTGATTTTGGGGTAATTGGAAAGTGTCTGCTTTCTTTTAACATATTTATATATATATAATTAGAAAACCTGAAAACAGACTAATTTTCAGGTTTTGGGTGGAAATTTTGGAGGTTTGGTTGCAAAAGTACCCCCAAAAAAGTGCTTTGGGAGATTTTTTTGTTTTTCAATGAACATTTGAAATTTTCCATAAGGGAAAAATACAACAAAAGCCCCCACCAAACCCAAAACATATTTTCACCCGTCCAACTTGAAAGGTTTACATTTCTTCTGGAATGTCTGAAAAAATTCATCCATGCTTTTAATTGCCAGTGGGAAATAAGTATTTAAATCCCCTAGATGGCTTAATAAATTATAGCCAACATGTTTTATCTATTTCTATAGTTTTGGGGCATGTCCTTGTATATATACATCTGCATGTTTGCATTTGTAGGTTTCTGCATCCTTGTGTATATATGTGAATAGAATTGTGCTAGTGCATTTGATTGCATTTTTGGTGATTACGATCATATGTTCATATGCTTGTGTGCATCGTTTTTATGTTCACATGTATATAAACTGGTCTATTGGATAGGGGAGAAGCAATAGATATGATATATCTTGATTTTAGTAAGCCGTTTGATGCAGTCCTTCATGACTTTTTCATAAGCAAACCAGGGAAATGTGATCTAGATTAAATTACTATAAGATGAGTAAAACACTAGTTGAAAGGCCGTACTCAAAGGGTACATCCACACAGCAAAAACACAAACCCTGTGTCTACAAGTCTCAGAGCCTGTATCTCTAGACTTGGGCTTGTGGGGATTATGGTATGGCATTAAAAATAGCCATGTAGACTACCAGTTTGAAGCCCAGGGAGAGGAATGGATTTCAGAGCCTGACCTCCAGCTCAAGCCAGAACATCTACATAGCTATTTTTAATGTTGTAGCATGAACCCTAGAAGACCAAGTCTGCAGACCCAGGTTCTGAGACTCACTGCTGCTGGGTAGTTTTTGGTGTGTTTTTGCTTTGTTTTGTTATTTGCCGTATAGATTTACCCAAAGAGTAGTTATCAATGGTTCTCTGTCGAACTGGAAGGATGTATCTAGTGGGGTCCCAAGGGTTCTGTCCTGGGTCTAGTACTATCAAATATTTTCATTAATGATTCGGATAATGGAGTGGAGTGTATGCTTATAAAATCTGCAGATGACACCAAGCTGGAAGGCTTTGCAAGCACTTTGGAGGACAGGATAAGAATTCAAAATGACCTTGACAAATTGAAGATTTCATCTGAAATCAACAAGATGAAATTCAATAAAGGCAAATGCAAAGTTAAGAAGAAAAAGTCCAGTGGAGAGCAATGAAAATGATCAAAGGTTTTAGCAAACCTGACCTAGGAGGAAAGGTTAAAAAAACTGGGCATGTTCACTCTCGAAAAAAAGAGACTGAGCGGGAACCTTATAACAGTCTTCAAATATGTTAAGGGCTGTTACAAAGAGGATGGAAATAAAGATATGCTTCAGAAATATGCATTGAAGCTAGTTACATTTATAATACGGTTTGACAAGTTACAAAACTCTCTATACATCAAGAAAACCCAACCCACCAGTTTGTAACAGCTCCATAACTTGTTGCTTTGTTCTATAATTTTTTCATCTCTGTTTTGGATACTACATTACAAACCAGTTGCTCAAAGAATGGCCACCTGAAAGGCGATTGCCCATCAACTTTGATGACACCTGGCTAGAGGCATCAGCTTGTCCTTTGTCTTTGAGAAACCGGTCTACCCCCTCTTGCTGTCCAGAGGACCCTGTTTACTACTTATATGTAAACTGAGGTAAACAGTACACTACATGCTGAGCTAGGTAGTCATCCAATGAAGAGTAGAGGAAACACCGTCAGAAAAATGTAACAGAACAGCACTGTGTAAATTTTGAATAACACACTTTCTGAGAATGATCTGGAGACAAAATATTCTTCACTGATGAACTCTATGAGCACTTTTATATCATGAATATATTGGAGAATTTTTCTGTCTGTTCTCAGATAATTCAAAAAAGAAAGTAATAGAAATGCCGAAAAGCTGCAATTCATCAATCCTCTCGAGAAATGCCAGTGGTGGAGAATTGGCCAACAGACCATACAAGTGGGCATTGATTTAAAAAAATGGAAGTTAGAGGGCCAGTGTTACCTCACATTTCATTTATCATCTGCATTAATTATCTGAAAGGGGCATGTTAATGAAATACCCAAAGTATTTTCAAATACTCTCTGAATGACACACAGGACAGAAGGAAACAAACAGAGCTAGAAGTTAGCAACATGGACAGAAAAATAAATCTATCTATCTATCTATCTAAACACATCACTGTGGTATCACACTGATTAATCAATTAAGGCCCCGATCCTACAAAGATTGCCCATATGCTTAATTTTGCACACTATAATCAGTCCCATTGACTTTAATTTGTTGCACAATTGGGCTCCAAGTGTCATATGGTGAAAAACTAAAAATAAAATGTATGATTGTAAAGTGATATGGTTGCCGAAAAGTACAGTGTAGAGAAATCAATGCACCCTTCCATCTGTCCTCTGTTAGGAATGATCACATTGAAATGGCTATAAAAAAATCTATACTGATGGGCATAAATATAAACAGCAAACATGATGGCAAGAGGAAGTTGTTTCTATATTTCTGAATGCAGAAAGTTGTGCATGGTCTCTCAGCTGAGCGGTGAAATGACTGACCAAAGGTTGGAAACAAAACCCAGGTCTTCTGAGTTCCATGCTGCAATGCAGCCCACCAACAGTGCATTGGAGAGGTGCCACCCCAGCAATTGATCATGTGGCAAGAGAAATATACAAGCAATATTGTTGAGGAAAATGTTTAGATGCCTTGAGCAGCAGTGATAGCTGGTGTTAAACATCCCAGCCCAGTTTCTTCAGGTAAGACTAGGGCTGGTAATCATCAGAGGGGTACTTTTGAGCAATAATTGAATTGTAATTTTGGCACTATTCTACAAAAGCAAATGTCTCTTCATTATCATTGCAGCTTTCTCTTTCCCCCTCCCCCCATCCCATGGATACTCCCCCTGGCACACATGAAAGCAGAAATCAAACGTCCATCATGCAATTTATCCTCCTGGGATTTGGGAATGTCCCAGAACTGCAGGTTCTTCTCTTCCTGCTGTTTCTAGTGATCTACATTATGACCATGGCCGGGAACATCCTCATCATTGCTCTAGTTGTGGCTGATCAGCACCTGAACACCCCCATGTACTTCTTCTTGGGGAACCTGTCCTGCTTGGAGACCTGCTACACCTCCACCATCCTGCCCAGGCTGCTGGCCAGTCTCCTGACTGGGGACAGAACCATTTCTGTGAGTGGCTGCTTCATGCAGCTTTATTGTTTCGGTGTCTTGGCATGTTCAGAATGCTATCTCCTGGCAGCGATGTCCTACGATCGGTATTTAGCGATATGTAAACCACTGCACTATACAGCCCTCATGAATGATAGGTTCTGCTTCCAGCTAGCAGCTGGGTCTTGTATTAGTGGATTTGTGGCTGCTTCCATAATAGTATCTTGGATATCGATGTTAATGTTCTGCGGTCCCAATGAAATTGACCATTTCCTGTGTGAATTCAATGTAGTGATAAAACTCTCCTGCAGTGACACCCACGGCATGGTACTTGTGGCTTTCCTGCTGTCCTCCTTATTCACACTACCACCATTTCTATTAACTCTGACTTCCTACATTTCTATCATCACCACCATCCTGAGAATCCCTTCCACCACTGGTAGGAAAAAAGCATTTTCCACCTGTTCCTCTCACCTCATCGTGGTGACCATTTTCTATGGGACCCTAATCATTGTTTACTTGCTTCCAGACATCAACACACTTCGAAGCATGACCAAAGTCTTCTCTGTCTTCTACACCATTCTCACACCACTGGTCAACCCTCTCGTCTACAGCCTGAGAAACAAAGAGGTAAAGGAGGCCCTGAGGCAAGTTATCAGGAAACTTGGGTCTTTCATAGCAGTTCAGAGAATTCAAGCTAATGCCTTTACATCAAAATGAAAATGGAGACTGTGTGATGAAATTCATGTGATCTAAACTCGGAGTCCGATCCTGGAATCTCTGGCTCAAATCAGTCCTTCATGAATATCATCCCATTGAAACAAACCGTATGGAATGTGAGTCCTACTGAAATCAAAGTGATTTACAGGTGTTTGCTGAAAGTGCCATGTGATGTACTGAAATCTGTGTTAAAATCACAAGCTGTCATTCCAAGTTTGGAAGGGGTTTACTGGTCCTGCATGCAGACAAAGGGCTCTGTAGGGAAGCCTGCAATCCAGGAGTAGGAGTCAATCTGCACAGAGCCAGTCTAGAGACCGGTGGGCTGAATACTGACTAAGGGAGAAGCCTGCTTTGTCTCTCACTGGTTTGGGAGTTTTGTGAACTATTGTTCTGTATTCTAAGAAATAAAGTCATGTTATGTTGCAACCTTGCAACAAGAATGTTTTATGTTTGCATCAAATTTCTCTGTGTTTATGCTGTGCGCATAAAATTCAAGTGCCCATCAGGCTGTGGTTTCTTCTCAGTAGAACTAGTCAGGAATTCCATCCACACACACCCCATGAAAACATTTGGGAAAAAAATCCATTTTCAGCTACATTTTTTGATGATTTTTTGTTGTTGAGGTTTTCAGCAACAAAAATCAACCACCCTGTTTTTTTAATTGAAAATAGACATTTCCCAAGGAAACGTCCATTTTGATGAAATAGCCATTTTTTGCCCAAACTCCTCTCCTCTGCCCTGCTCTCCCATGTTTCTAATGGAAAATCTCCAACCATCTCTACTACTGAGCTAGATTTCTCATTAACTTTCTGGACTGATATTTTTCATACATCATGATCATTCATGGAGGGGTGGATGAGTGGATGGAGTGCTGGTCATTTAGTGAAACATGCAGGTTAAATTCCTGTGACCATGGTGATGCTTCCCAGAGGAACCTGGGGTTGGGAGGCCCTTTGCCACCACCTATCCAGGGAGACTTGTCTGCGCCTGATGTGGATCAGCTCCTTGAAACCACCAGCCTCTGGCCACACAAGCTTGTCCTTCCAAGACTCTGCAGGCCTACACATGTTGATCACAACATATGATCACCAACTGCCCCAACAACAACAATATGGGTGAAACTAGACAACCACTATACTCACAAATGAACTCACACAGAATGAACTCACACAGAAAACACTTTTCACAAAACTATCACTCCATATCTGACTTCTCAGTCCTCATCCTCAAAGGAAACCATTCAAAAGACAAGCTTGGGAGCTTAAATTCATCACTCTGTTAGACATCAAAACTCATCAATGCCTCCTGAGCTAGTAGGGCACAGCTGTCAAATTCAGGATCGCTCCCCTCCCAAATCTCAGCCACTTGCTCATTGATCCTTCGGGTAGGCTGATCAGAAAGAAGAATTATTTTAGAAGAGATGCTGTCCATGTCAGGGCCTGCCATTGAACACAACATTTCACAAAACAGCAGCATACACACAGAGAGAGCTTCCAGAGTTCAAATCATGGCTTAATGGTAAGAAATGTTCCACATTTGCCATGGTGCATGTCAAAAGGTCCATAATTTTGTGGAGTTTTGCTGGTATTATTATTTTTATTTGTTTTCAGGTTAGTCAATAACATTCTAGACTTTATGAACTATGGCTGGGATTTTCAAAGGAGACTAAGGCCTTGGCTACACTGGCAATTCACAGCGCTGCACTTGCTGCGCTCAGGGGTGTGAAAAAACACCCCCCCCCTGAGCGCAGCAAGTGCAGCGCTGTAAAGCGCCAGTGTAATCAGTGCCTGCAGCGCTGCACGCTCCCTCGCAGCGCTGCAAGCTACTCCCCTCGGAGAGGTGGAGTATTTGCAGTGCTGCGAGAGAGCTCTCGCAGCGCTGGCAGCGCGACTACACTTGCGCTTCACAGCACTGCCGCAGCAGCGCTGTGAATCCGCGAGTGTAGCCAAGGCCTAAGGAAGTTAGATGCTCAAATCCCATTGACTTTCAATGACAATAGATTAATCATGTGGTTTTATTGCTTTAGACAGTAAAAAGAGTGTGAAAAAGGAATTTCTTCCAGATTTACTTATACATTACCAACTTTACTCCAGTTGGAAAGCAGTAAAAATGGTCATATTTGCCCTTATGTTTCATTTGGTAAATTAGGCTGGAGAACATTCCTTTTTTAGCCAACTAATTGATAAGGCACCAGCATGGAACTCAGAAGGCCTGGTTACATTCCTGGCTCAGCCGCAGACTCCCTGGATGACCTTTGCTGAGTCACTTAATCCTCTTCATTGTTCAGTGATCATCCATAAGAAGAGAGAGCACGAAACCAAAACATAATATATTCTAACACCCCATGTTGGGAAACTGTGTATCAAACACTCATGCTCTGGTTTCCCCGTCTGTATGGGGATAATATAGACCACCCTCAAAGAGGTGCTGCTAGAGTAAACACAATTCATCTCTGTGAAGGTGCTTATATTACAGTGATGCAGATCACATAAATACCTAGATATATAGAAAGACTATTATTCAATTTTTGTAAATAAAGTGGGTGCTAAGTTTTAAGCATGAGTAGCCTCACTGAAACCAATGAGGTGTAAGATGATACTTAAGTGGGATTAAATGAGCATGTATTAAACTCCCACGTGACTATGCTCAGGTTTCAAGTGAAGCACATGCTTAAGTGCTTCACTATAATGAGGTCAAAATTTGGCAGCAAGTCCTTACTTGATATGGAGAATACACCACGGAATAGGGTTGTGATGGATTCTCTATCACTGACAATCTTTCAATCAACATTGGATGCTTTGTTTTGTTTTTATGTATACTCTAGTTCAAACATGAATTACTTTGCGGGAATTTTCTGGCTTGGTTTATACAGAAGCTCAGACTAAATGATTACAACAGAGCCTTCTGACCCTGGAATCCATGGATCTATGACAATTACCTACCTACCCTATCCAAAGCAGACGGATTTATCCAGGGGAACTCTGCTTTTAACATGACAGGAACTAATTTGCATTAGCTGCAGGGAAGTTCATACAGTTATGCCATGATTCCATGAGCAATTACTACCCGGTGTAATGTTTCCCACTATAAGTAGTCACAATGAGGTAAATGTCACTAATTGAAACAGGACTGCTTGTGCCCTCCTTTGAGGGTAAGATCTGAAGCCAACAGGTTTCTTTCATTGAATCATGCTCATGGGTTTGTAATATGAATCCCTTAATTTAGTTTCACACTGGTGTAATTTAGGGTATATCTAGATGTGATTACCAGCTCATGTAGACATACCTGTGTTCACGGTCATTGAGATGGTGTGCTAAAAATAGTAGTGCAGCCATAGTAGCACAGGCAGTGGCAAACGGCAGTACCATGAGCTCATCATTGGATTTACAAACCCACTCAGACACTATCAGCACAGGCTTGAGGCAGGTGTCTGTACCTCTGCTCCCCCAGCTCCAAGTGTAGATATAGCTTTAAAAGAGAATTTGACTCAGTAGATCTGAATCTCATTGACATGGAAGCTGCTTTGTACCACTTTAGCCATATAAAAAGGGCCTAAAAATGGATATAAATGGCATTCACACCCACTACAAGGCTCTGGGACATAGACAGAGCCACATGAATTGGCATTAATGCAAATGAGAATTTGGTGAGGGAGGGATAGCTCAGTGAGTTGAGCATTACCCTCCTAAACCCAGGGTTGTAAATTCAATCCTTGAAGAAGCCACTTAGGAATCTGGGGCAAAATCAGGACTTGGTCCTGCTAGTGAAGGCAGGGGGCTGGACTCAATGACCTTTCAGGGTCCCTTCCAGTTCTAGGAGATAGGTATATCGCTTTATTTATGCTAAGGTCCAGGAACAAGACAAAAGTTTCTATTGAAAAACCTAATGCTGCAGACTTTTGCAACTGAATCAGAGAGAAGCAGTGGAAACACATGGGTATAAAATTCCCTGGTGTGCGGAGCACAGTGGTTTCAGCATAATTACTTCCAAAGGTTTATGTAAGAAGGCTGAAGTAGATCACAGAAATCCGCACTTTCTTCCTGCAGAGAGCTGAGCATAAGGAGCTGGAGGTAGGGAGAACTTATTTTGGATCTGACTAAATTTTGGTTAGCATCCACTTTTGCATGGACTGAAAACATAGCTGAGAGCATGTTGCTTTTGCCCTTGTGACTTGAACAATCTCAGTATAGAAACCCAGGGCAGATTCTCATTTCTAACAAAGAATTTTCACCTGCTGAGTATCAGCCCTTTAGTACTTCTTTTTCTTGCTTTCCCAAAGAAATTTAAAACTGCAATTAAACAGGTGCCTATCCTCAGATGTTCCTGATGCTAGCCATCCCCAAGGCTCCATATACTAATGTAAAATCTTCCAAAAGATTGGGAAATGATGTAATTAGGCTGCAACTTTTTGGGGGAAGGGCTGACTTTTTATTCAGGATTTATCCGGAGCA
Organism: Terrapene triunguis; assembly: GCF_002925995.2. Lineage (NCBI taxonomy): Eukaryota > Metazoa > Chordata > Testudines > Emydidae > Terrapene > Terrapene triunguis. The sequence goes on from NW_020716034.1 coordinate 41,517, forward strand.
TAGCGCAATGGAATCCTATTCCATGACTGGGGCTCCTAGGTATTACCTCAATTCAAATAAATAACTAAAGAAAAGATGTCCAATAAGTAATGCAAACCAGAACATATCCCTCTAGTAAATCAGACTCAGATAATTCTGTATCCAGCAGAATCTGGCAATTGTGAAGTTAAGTTGAAGGCCAAGGGGAGTTTGTATCAAGTTATCTTATTATTTGTCTGGAAAGGATTAGGTAGAATTAACACTAATGAAGTGTTTTCTCTCCTTTTATTGAATTACTTTCAATTCCCTTTAACTAAGCAAACAGTGATTTCCAGAGATCTCAGACACTGAATTAGCCCATAACATTTTAATTTTGTCTGATCATATCATAAACACAGAACTTCCTGATTCTGTAACTTTAGTGGTGTTTAGCAACCTGATAGGACTGTCTGCTTTATCAGACATTTATCCAGGGCTCAATTTTGCAAAGGCACACATGAATGAGATTCCTCATGTGGCACAGTTTTCTAGTTTGTAAAGGTTGGCTTTAAGTGATCCCTTATAGATGTTGGTTTTTTCCTGGAATCCAAGCTGTCCAGGCTGTGGTCTCTGCAGCCTCTGTATTCATGCAGCCTTTACTTGTGTCTTTAGAATGGAGCATCTTGAGAACCAACCAAAGGCACTGGATTGATGGTTGTGGAAGTGAGTGCATGAAATGAACTCTTTGTTTTTCTCTCTATATAGACATGGCCTCCATCTGTGCAGTTTGATCAGTCATATCATTGGGTTTCTGCAGCAGTGTATACTCTCATATCTATAGGGTATATTCAGGGGCTGTTCTGTGCTTAGATTAGGGTGACTCATGAGACCCGGAATCCCTTCCTGTCCCTCCACAGACTAGCTGTGTGACCTTGGTGGAGAATCGCTTCTTGCTTCCCTGTGCCTCGGTTTTTCCATCTGCAAAATTGGTGTAAATACTGACCTGCCACAGCCAGAGGTTGTGTGAGTGGCCCAACCGATGTCAGTTATTCAGAGGTCCTTGGTGGATGGGTGGGGGGGTGCTAGGTAAATGGTGGGAGACATATTGTGATAGCTTCACATTGAATGGGACCTTGTTCCATAAATGATCACGTTGGTTTCTGTGGAATTGCTCAGGGAACAATTCAAATGCTAATCAGTAAGGGCTCAAAGAACTGGCTAACTCTTGATCATTATTGTTATTAGAAATAAATATAAGAACAATGGCTTCTCTCTTTTTTCATAGCTGTTCTACCATAAAATCATAGTTTTCAAAATTAGGTTTAATCCTAAATCAGGCCAAAAATTCAAAATCTCAAGATTTTATTTTAGTGAAACAAAATATTCTGAAATACTGTATCTGAATAAATTAAAATTGTTGTTTTTAATAATCTTAAAACATTTCATTTTGACTCTATAAATTTGATTAGATTATCGTTGAAATGATAACCATGAAGCAATATTATTCTACCATATCAATTTTCCATAGACAATTTAGATAAAATCAAAACATTCCATCTAAATATTTAGATTTTATCGAATCATCATTTTCTTACGGAAAACATTCCTCTGAAAATTTTCAACCAGCTCTGTTTTTTTTAACTTCCTTCTATTTGTCTGCAAACAGTTGTTACATTTCCTCATATCCCTATAGTCACATACTCTGGTCTTTGTAAATTTCTTCATACTTTAGATTTTTAATTCCCTTCCCCCATTAAAAAGTATCAGACTTTTAACCTCTCTTTTGTACTCTCTCCAGTTTTTTATTACCCTTTTCATAAAATTAAAAAAAAAAAGAATCAAAATGGGCTCTGGTCCATATATTATGAAACCATAATCTGTTCCATATGAATTGGAATTATCAACAGTTATTTAGAAATCAATTTGATTCGATAATAATAATGTCACTTTGCATTTCCATAGCAACAGTAATCTGAGGATTTCAAAGAGTTCTACAAATATTAATTATTTTAGACTCACAATTCCACTGAGGGATAAGTAAAACTTATCATCCCATTCTATAGCTGGAGAAACTAAGGCACAAAAAGGAGAAATGGCCTGCCCATCTCCTCTGATTTTTCTGTGTAAAGCCCTCAAGTGCTTTAAAATTCCACCTGGTCATGGTGGACAGAAAGTTAGCTTTTTACAGAATCTCAATATTATTATTTGGCAATCACTGAACAGGGCAGAAAACTCTGTGCCAGTCAGATGGGACTGTAGGGGGGAAATATGCAGCTTGTGCAAATCAGCATGGATCCATCTACTTCAAAGAAACTTTGGTGATCTACACTATCTCGGGGTCCGTATAGTGTGCCGATTAGAACATAGTGTAGTCAATATGTTCCTGATGAATTTATAACAATAAGAAATTGTGTGTCCTTATTGGAGAAGGGGGAAAGGTGGGATGCTTAAAGGAATTTGAAAGAGGATAAAATTTAAAGAGATTAATGAAATCTATCCATCTATCCACTGGTCAATTGGGCTACCTATCTATTAATCTATTTCTCTTTCTATAGATCTATCTGTGTGTCGTTCTATCCAATTGAGGGGACTTTTACAGGTAGTTCTGATTTTTTCAACAGAAACTACACATTTTGGGGATGTTTCTTTTCATTGAGACATTTTCTCTCATTTCGTGACCGCAACTAGAATGAACACATACCAATTAACCCAGATTGGCATCTATGGGAAATTTGCCCTAGGGAGAAGGAGAAGAAACCCTTATAGTTTTGAGGACGATTTTGAGGAAGTCAAGCACCAAAGTCCAGATCATTAACAGTATTTAAGTTCCTAACACCCCTAGAAATCAATGCAAGTTATCCACTGAATTACCATTGATGATCTCGGCCCCAACTCCCATGGAATGGCCATGGGAGTTGAAAGCCTGACTTCTATGTGTGCCTTTGAGCATTTCTCCTTATTTTCTGCAGTGGGTCGTTTCTTCACATGATATCTGGGTATTTATTGTCTCCCACAGATGAATTATGCAGAAGAATCAAGAAGGAGGAACCTCACCACGGTGACTGAATTCATTCTACTAGGATTGTCCAACCACCATAACCTGCAGGTGCCGCTGTTCTCCATCTATCTGTCCATTTATACCATTACACTGATGGGGAACATCCTCATCATCCTCATCACCATGGACCCAGCCCTTCACACCCCCATGTATTTCTTTCTCCGGGTCTTATCCTTCCTGGAGATCTGCTATACCTCAGTCACTGTCCCCAAGATGCTGGTGAACTTCCTTTCAGACAACAGGAGCATTTCCTACATGGGCTGTGTTGCCCAAATGTACTTCCTGCTCTTCCTTGGAATCTCTGAGTGCTTCCTTCTGGCCGCCATGGCATGTGACCGCTATGTGGCCATATGCAACCCATTGAGATACAGGCTCATCATGAACAGGAGGGTCTGCCTTTCCTTGACAATTCTCTCTTGGTTCTGGGGTAATGTGGTGTCCCTAGTACAGACAGCCTGGGTTTTCACCTTGCCATTTTGTGGGTCCAATCAGATTAACTATTTCTTCTGCGATATTCCCCCATTGATTAAGCTTTCTTGTATTGACATCCCTTTGTATGAAATGCAGTTGTTTACAGCAGCTATACTAGTCATCTTCACTCCATTTTCTCTCATCGTTGTGTCCTACACCTTTATTATCTCCACCATCTTAAAGATGGCATCAGCTGAAGGCAGACACAAAGCCTTCTCCACCTGCTCCTCACACCTCATTGTGGTGACATTGTATTACGGGAGCTGTGGCCTGATCTATTTAAGACCCAAGTCCATTCATTTACTAGACACCAACAAAGTGCTGGCTCTGATATACACAACCATCACCCCAACCTTGAATCCCTTTATCTACAGCCTGAGGAACAAGGAGGTGAAAGAGGCTCTGAGGAGATTGCTGGGGGACAGGATGAAGAGAAAAATATTTTCTCACAGAATGTAATTTGGGCACAGCTCTTGTTCTGATACCAGTAACTCAACTGTACAAATCTGGAGTAGTTCCTTTGAAGTCAGTAGCATTCACAGTTACAGTTGAACTAGTGTCCAAAAACTGCAGAATGAAACACATGAAAATGTTAATGTTTTGTCAATTTTTTGTTTGAGTTTAAATTAGAAATTTTGGCCAAAGAACATCATCAAAGTGTCAGAAATGGTTATCATATTTGTAGCTTCTTGAAACAAAAAGAGAAAATCACAAAAACCCATTTACATTTCACATGGCAATGCATGGATTATTTTCAACTCAGCTCAAAATTGCAATGAAAAATTCTGTTTAAAAATCTTATTTTGGAAAACAATGTTTATGTGCTGTATGCTAACCATTTTGAGAATGATTTTGAATAAAAGTTTATGTAAAATTGTTGAAAATTAATGTAAATAATAGATAATAAAGTACAATACAAAGTTTCACTAAAAATGAAAAAAATGGGAACATCTGAAGGTACTAAATGATGCTAATTTCAATTTTTTGTTGTAATTTTTTTCACCATTTCTACTAAACAGAGACTAGAAAACCAAATAAGAAAAGGAGAGTCCCTTAGTTCCCATGTGATATTCACAGAGCCTTCAGAAAAGCATTGGCAATTTCATTGCAAATACAATTTCCCCATCAAGACTTTTCTCAGTGCCACTTTCACATCCTGGTTCTTCAGGGTGTAGCTCAATGGGTTCAGCATGAGGGGTCACTGTGTTGTAAACCATGGACAACACCCTGTATTATCAAGGAAGAAGCTGGAGATGGGCCCAACATAGGTGATGCAGAACAGGAGGAGGATGGTCAGGTGAGATGTGTAGGTGGAAAAAGTTTCAGAGTCCACTTCGTAAAGCATATCTCAGGATGATGGAGATGATGTACACATAGGACAGGACTATACACAGGAATGGTGTCCACCCTATGAAGATCCCATGGCAAACAAGATTATGTTCTGGAGGCAGGTGTAACTCCATTCAAGCAGCTTCCTTGATTTCATTGACTATCCTAAAGGAGAACATATTGTTCAACGTAAATAAGGTTGGCAAAATCTTGACCTTTCTCTGTTTCTGTTCCAGTGGTGCTCAATCAGCAAAGTGTGTATCCAGGCACTGAAAATAACAGAAACAGTTATTGCAGTAGGAAGAGAGCCTGAGACATAAGCCCTTGATTCAGAGGCCTGGTATGAGGCTGGAGGCCTGGGCTAAAGCAGTAGTCAAAGCTTTACTGGTATAAAGCAAAGACATGCTGTGAGCAAGGGGCAGGACCTGCTCACAGAATCTGTCAAGAACAGGGCTGTTATTGTTGCAATACACATTCCTAAGATGTGCTAGGCACAGAGCATTCACACAAACACATCCCAATATCAAGTGGTACTAGAACATTCCAATATAGAGGATAGTACAAAAACATCCCCCAAGGATAACAGGAAAACACTGACCCTGACTAAATGACACTGGCTAAAGATAAGGTCAGGATGACAGTAAATAATAGAGATGTTTTGTTTGAACCAACATGTACAAAGTGATGGGTGATAACTAGCCATGTCAAGGGGCAGTAACTATGCCACAGGGGCAGTATGAAACTTGTTTGTATCGTGGTATAAAGATGTATCTCAGAGGGAGTATCTTTGTCTAGCCTAGGGAGGAACAGAAAGTCCCACCATTCACTGTGCTGGTCCATTGTTATGGTCATACATTGTTAGTGGTCCGGTAGAGTCTGTGGGATACTAGTACCATGCTTCATTGACAATAAAACTGGCTGGGTGCCCTCATCCATTAACGGATCTTGTGGTCATTGGGCAGGTTGCTCAAGGTCTGCCATGCCAGCTGTCTGCGCAGGACTGGGGCGACACACAGAGGGAACACACACATGCAGACAAACATCTATCAACATCTAACAACAATTGTGTGAATCAAATATACCAGGGGATACAGGAAGTATCTTTTCTTCCAAAAGAACAGGTGTCTTCTAAATGAGATTAAGGAATTATCCATTGGGACTAGTACACAAGAGATAGCTGCATGCGTTTTTGACCTCAGCTGTGAATTCAAAGTGATTTGGTTAAACTAATGTCGACTGCTTGCGGGTGCTTTTATTTTGGTTTAAGCCAGACTTATTTCAATTTAGCCAAAGGCTTAATTTAAACTTAAATACACAATTTCTAACATGAAATAAGAGTTTCCACACAGGTTTATGCACCAGTTTTAGGCAAGAAAATGATTGACGTTCAACCAATGCAACTTTCATGTGTTAACAAAGCCATAGTTTGGAATAATGTTCAGAGTATAAGCACGGAGTATAAGCAAAAGTGTTCACATTGGCCTACCTCTGTTCCCACCAAACTTAGATTCCTGGTAAAGAAGATAAACGAACGTGAAACTGAAGCTGTGTGGAAATCTGTTTGCCTATAGCTTGTAGTTGTTCTCTTTAATCAATGCCTCTCCCTCCTGAGTCACTAGGGCATAGCAGTCAAACTCAGGATCGCCTACCTCCCAAATCTCATCGATCCTTCAGGTAGGATGAGCAGAAGCAAGAGTTATTTTAAGAGAAATTACACCCAGATCAGAGCCCCTCATTGAACTCAACATTTCACATGAGAGCAGCACACACATGCTTAGCGCTTCCAGAATTTGAATCACAGCTGTAACGGAAAGGAATGTTCCACCTTTGCCATGGTGGGTGTCAAATGGTCCATAATTTGACAGAGATTTGCTGGTGATGTTTGTTTTACTTTTCCAATTCAGCTAATAACATTCTACAGTGTATCAATTATGGCTCGGCTTCCAAAGGAGCTTGAGGCATTTAGGTGCTCAAATCCCATTGACTTTCAATGGCAATATGCTAATCACATACTTTTATTGCTTTAACCCATAAAAAGAGTGTGCAGAAGAGATTTTATCCAATATTTTGTCTTCTTTTCTAATTTTTCTCCAGTTGGAAAACAGTTAAAATAGTCATATTCGTCCCTATCTTTCATTTAGTAAGTTATGGTGGAGAACCCTCATATTTCAATCAATTAAAAGGCGTGGGAGTGGAATTCAGAAGACCTGGTTACATTCCAGGTTCAGCCACAGACTCCCTGGGTGTCCTTGGATGTATTAGTTATTCTTCCTCGTTGTTCAGTGGTCATGCATTATAAGAGAAAGCAGCAAACTGACGCATACTCTCCTACTATGCCACCTCCTGTTTCAAGCAATATATCATCACAAACATACCTTGTTTTTCACCTATGTCTGATAATAATATTGACTTCCCTCATAGGGCTGCGGTTAGCATAAAATCAGTTCATTATTGTGAAGGTGCTTATATTACAATGGTCAGGACCACAGAATTACCTAGATATACAGGAGGACTATTACCCAGAGTTGGTAAATTGCGTGTTGAGCTTTAAGCATGAGTAGCCTCACTGAAGTCAATGACCCTTCAGCTGATGCTTCAGTGGCATATTTTGAGCATATGTTAAACTCCCATTGACTTTAAAGCGACTACTCACAGGCTTAAAGTGAGACGTGCTAAAATGCTTTGCTGTAATGAGGCCAAAGTTTGGTAGGAAGTGTTTGCATGACAAGGGCACTGACCATTTTGAAAACAAGTCTGGATGCTTTGCTTTGTTTTGTTTTAACGTACACTGTTTTTCAAAGAGGAATCACTTTGGAAGAATTATCTGGTCCAGGTTATACAGAAGCTCAGACTAAATGATAACAACAGCTCCTGCTGGCCTTGGAATCCGGGAATCTGTGAAAATTACCTACCCGGTGTAATGTTTCCCACTATGTGTAGTCACTATCATGTAAAAGCTATCCACATAGCTTTTATACTTGAGCCCTCCATTGAAGGCCAGATCTGAAGCCCTGTGAAGCCAACAGGTGTCTCTCACTGGATCACACTCATGGGTTTGCAATACAAGGCCCTAATCTAGATTCACACCTGTGTAATTTAGGCTACGTCTGCCCTTGGAGCTACAGGTGTGATTCCCAGCTTGTGTACACATATTTGTACTGAGCTGTCATTGAGTTAGCATTCTAAAAATAGAAGTTTAGCCGCAGTAGCACGGGCAGCGGCAAATGGCTATGTGCTAGTCACCTCAAGTACAAAGCCACTCAGACCCCAAGGGCACATACTTCATTCAGCTAGACTTGTGCTGCCGCCACTCCCCCAGCTTCTAGTGTAGCTGAGGCCTTAGAGTAGAATTCAGCTTAGTTGACCTGAGCCTCATTGACACAGAAGCTGCTTTGTACCACTCTAGCAGTATGAAAAGGGCCTGAAAATGGACATAAATGACATTGACATCCACCCCTAGGCTCTGTTACATTCACAGAGCCACATGAAGTCTCTATAATGTGAATGAGAATTAACTCCAGGAACTCTCAAGCAAAAAAAAGAAAAAGTTTCCACTGAAAATCCTTATGCTGCAGACTTTTTTCTCCCAATTAAAGAGACACAGTGGGAATACATGGGTGTAAATCCCCCAGTGTGTTGGGCACAGTGGCTGCAGCATAATTCCACCCCAAAGGTCATATAAGGGGACTGAAATAGACCATAGATATCAGCACATTCATTCTGCAGAGAGCTGAGCAGAGAAACCTGGAGGTAGGAGGAAATTATTTTGAATCTAGCTACATTCCGGTTGGCGTTCACTATTGCATGGACTGAAAACATATCTGAGGGCATGTTGCTTTTGCTCCCTTGACTTGAACTGTCTCTGTATAGAAACCTGGGGGAGATTCTCAAGTGGCATCATTTCAAAGAAAGAAGTTTCACCTGCTGGGGATTGGTCCCTTTAGTATTTATTTTTCTTGCTTTCCTAAAGAAATTTAAAACTGCAATTAAATAGATGCCCATCTTTGGAAGTTCTTGACATTCGCCATCCCCAGGGCTCTGTATAGTAATGTAAAATCTTCCAACAGGTATACAGATTGGGAAATGATGTAATTAGACTGCAAGTTCTTTGGGGCAAGGGCTGTCTTTTTTAGTTCAGGGTTTGTCAAGAGTATAACATAATGGAGTCCTGATCCATGCTCGGGGCTCCTAGGCATTAATGTGTTTCAAATAAATATAAATAAATAAATAAAACATGTCCCACAAGCAATGCAAACCAGAGCATACAACTCAAGAAAATGAGACAGAGATAGTTCTGTATAGGGAGAATGTGGCAATTGCAAAGAGATATACCAGTACCTGATAATTAACTTAAAGCAACTAGGAGTTTGTATTAAGTTTTATTACTTTATTTGTAGAAAGAGAGTGTGTAGAATTAACACTAATGGTGAAGTATTTTTTTCTCCTTGTATTTAGTTTATTTTTTTCAGTTCCCTGTTTCACTAAGCCAACAGTGATTTCTGGAGATCTTGGACACTGAATTAGGTCAATGCCAATTACATTTTAATTTTGCCTGATCATATCATAAACACAGAACTTCCTAATTCTTTAACTTTAGAGGTGTTTAGCAACTTGATTGGATTGTCTGCTTTCTCATACATTTATCCAGGAATCATTTTTTGCAAATGCACACATGAATGAGACTCCTCATGTGGCAGTTTGCTAGATCATAGCCCTTGGCTATTCCCGAAATCCAGGCTGTGGTCTCTACAGTCTCTGTATTCATGCAGCCTTTGCAGGTGTCTTAAAAACAGAGCATCTTGAGAACCAGCAAATGGGACTGGATTGATGGTTGTGGAGGTGGGTGCATGATATGAACAGTTTGTCTGTCTCTCTCTATAGACATGGCCCCCATCTGTGTAGTTTGATCAGTCATATCATTGGGTTTCTGCAGAGCTGTATAATCTCATATTTATAGAGTATATTCAGGGGCAATTCTGTGCTTAAACCAGGGAAACTTATGAGACCAGAATCTCTTCCTGCCCCTGCCACAAACTAGTTGTGTGACCTTAGAAGAGAATCACTTCTTGCTTCTCTGTGTCTCAGTCTCTCCATCTGCAAAAGTCCAACCTACCTCAGCCTGAAATTGTGAAGCTGACATAACTGATGTTAGTTGTTCAGAGGTCCTCTGCTGGAAGGTGCTATATAAATGGTAGGGGACACATAGTGACACCTTGACATTGAACGGGACCTTGTTTTGTAAATAGTCACATTGGTATCTGTGAAACTGTTCATGGAACAAGTCAAAATCTAATCAGTAAGGGCTCAAATTACTGCCTAGTTATTTATCATTATTATAATTACAAATAAGAATAGGAACAATGCCTTATACATTTCTCAGAGGTGGTCAAAATATGGAATTTCTGTCCCAGAAGATCATACAGTTCAAAATTTGGTTTAATCCCAGATCAGACCAAAAAGTCAAAATCTCAGGGCTTTTTTGTGAAAGAAAATATTCGGAAATATTGCATTTCTATAAGGTGAATATGTTGGGGGGGGGGGCGTTAAACAAGGTTTAACATTTCATGTTGACTTTATTGTTTTGATTATATTATTGTTTAAATGATACACCTGAAACAAAACATTTCAACCTGATCAATTTCCCATAGACAATTAAGACAAAATGAGAACATGAAAGCTAAATATTTAGATTTTCTTTAATCAGCATTTTCTTACCAAAAAAATTCCTCTGAAAATTTTTAACCAACTATGCTTTTTTTTAGTTTCCTTCTCCTTCGCTATACACAGTTGTCACATTTCCTTACAATCCTGCAGTTGCATACTGCAGGTCTTTGGAAATTTCTTCATAGTTTAGATCTTTTAATTCCCTTCCCAAACAAAAAAGAATCAGACGTTTTACCTCTCTTTTGTACTCTCTCAGGTTTTCTATTAACCTTTTCTTTAACCCCGCCCCCCAAAAAATCAAAATGGGCTTTGGTCCATATATTATTAAACCATAATCAATTCTATTTGAATTTGAATGATCAACAGTTATTTGGGAAAATCTTTGATTCAATTATAAGAATGTCACTTTGAATTTCCATAGGAACAGTCATCTCAGAAACTCAAAGGGTACTATAAACATTAACGAAATTAGCCCCACAACTGTGCTGAGGGATAAGTAAAAGTCATCATCCCTTTTTATAGGTGGAGACACGAAGGCAAAAAGAAGTGAAGCAGCATGCCCATGTTCGCTGACATTTTAGTA
>NW_020716035.1:0-52399 GCF_002925995.2 Terrapene triunguis
ATCTATCTATCTATCTATCTATCTATCTATCTATCTATCTATCAACCCTTAGGCCTGAAGCATTAGGAAGATGGGAGCTTGTGGACAAAAGGGGGAAGAGCAGTCCAAAGCAGGTTAAGATATAAGGATGTGCAAGCACTCCATTGCTAAGGGAGTTCTCTGCCATGATCTATGGTAGGGCAAAGGGAATTGACTGAATGGCTACACTCTGCGTTTTCATTTCCATTTTAGTTACATGACAGTTTGGAACATTTTAGTTAAAATGCAGTTACGGTTTGGGGCTGCGGGGGTGTAAATTGCAATTGACCTTATTGGGTGATGCACGGACAAGCCATGGACATTGAATGTACCTCACAAAGGTTCCCGTCAGTACAGTGAGGATAAGGGGCTTGGGCAGAGAAGCAAGAGGGAGGAAAAGGGGGAAAAGCTGGCTGCTTGCTGCTGGGAGAGCCTCTTAGGGGTCAGGCCTCTCTCAAGAGCCCTACGTACCACTGATCTCTCTCCACGAGCTGAGCTGAGACAGCCGGACAGTGCAGAACAGCGGCAGTCACAGGAGGTTGGTGGCGACCTGTGAAACAGAGCAACTGCTTGTCCAAGGCAATGGATGGCTCAGAGGCCATGGATAGCAGTGATGCTACAGCCCCAGCACCTTTGAGGGGACACAGGGCAGCAGAGCTAAGCAGCTTGGACTGAAGCTATGGAGAAAACAGCATCCAGCTCAAGGGACACTAGTGCAGGCCTCCCTTCACAGCAAGGAAAACTGAAATCACTCCAGGTGGGTTAGGAAGTAGAGCAGCCCATGGAGCACTGGCCAGCTAGAATCCTTGGACTTCTCCAACCCAGGGCAACTAATGGTGATGGGCCAGCTGGGGAAGAGGGAATTGGCCAGAACTCATCAGCCACTTGCACCAGCTGTAGGTTGGACTGAGGTTACTTGTAAGATACCCTGGGGGAATCTCACATAATAGAACTTCTCAATGTATTAATAGCTGGTTTTCTCAAATTCATTCATGTCTTCCTCCCATCTACACACCCCAAATAAAGTTCCCTTGGTTGTATCGCCTGGACTCAGTGTTGGCCAGTGGGGAAGAATTGCCCACCAAGGGTTGCCATGGTGGTGTATGTATTTTACCAGGTTTCTGGGTCAAAGCTGGAACCAGTGCATGTGAAGTCTTTAAGAAAACCCATAGAAAAATTGAACCTGGTCCTTTTGGCTCCTGACACCATCTGGCAGAGGGGGTCACATGGCAAATGGTTTAATTGGTTTTGCTTGGCAGGTTTAAGACAAAATATGGAACATTTCAAAATCAAAAAATTTATATTTTAAAAAACATGTGTTGTGGGTTGTTTAAGCTGTTATTTTCCAACCAGCTCTGCCCCACACGCAAACATTAGAAAATTGGGAAATACTTCGTAAAGGGTCCAGCCACATCTTGAGAGAATTATCTGGACATCTGTCGTTTGTTGACCTAGATACCAGTGACCAGAGCCCAACTGCCCTCTCTCTGATGGAGGAGACTCACATCTAGGGTGATGAACCATGAATACTTGTACTCGCAAGGTTATTTGTAGAACAGCTGAATATTAACAATCCATTGTTATCAAGGAGGCTACACTGGGAGGAAGGAACTACCCAATGTGAGTAAGACTCAGACACTTGACACATAATCCAGCTAAAAGTTGAAGTAACTTGGCGTTAAAAGCAAACAACAAGTCCTTACATCCTTACTCAGACTTTGCTCTGTCAGTACTCAAGCAAAACTCCCACTGAGTGTCCCAGAGGAAGGATATTGTGTACAGATGTTAAAGCTGTCAACTAGAAACACTGCAGTCTCTCAGGAGCAGAAATGCATAAATCATATATATATATATATATATATATACTAATTTGTAGATGGAAAGGAATAGAATTATCTGTGTGCAAGAGCCTATTTTACTACCCTTTTATAAATGAATGGCATTGCTCATGGGGGATTTTGCCCATGTCTTCCTCAGCCAAGAAGAGTCTTTAATTAATTAATTTGGGATTCAAAGTAAAATCTTCAAAAAAAAATAAAGAAAAAGAAAAACCCTGAGGCCAAAATTTTAAAGGTATTTAGGCACCTAGTGGGATTTTGCAAAGCATCTAGGTGACTAACCCCCATTGATTTCAAGAGATCTTAGGAGAAACTTCAACATATCTTTTATATTTGACTCTTTTTTAACTTTTATCTTGTTCTATTTTCTAAAGGAAATGTCAGCTACTGAGCCAGTAAGAGAGGGGAACCACACAGCAGAGACGGAATTCATCCTGTTGGGGTTTGGAAGAGGTCTGTGGATGGAGATGTTCCCCTTTGTGATGTTCCTGGTAATTTACATAATAACCGTGCTGGGAAACACCATCCTGGTCCTCATCATTGGAATTGATTCTCAGCTTCACACCCCCATGTACTTCTTCCTCATGAACTTGTCGCTCTTAGATCTCGGCAACTCCTCCTCCATTGCCCCCAGAGCCATGGTGAGCTTCCTATCAGGGAGCAAAGCCATTTCCTACAATGGATGTGCCACCCAATTCTTCTTTGTCACTTTCTTCCTCACCACTGAAGGGTTCCTCCTGGCAGCAATGGCATACGATCGATACTCCGCCATCCACAACCCGCTCCGGTATCCCATCACCATGTCCAAGTGGGTTTGTATTTGGCTGGTGGTGGGATCCTATATCTGTGGCTATGTGAACTCCATGGTGCAAACTGGCTTCACCTTTACGCTAGACTTTTGTGGGTCTAATGAGATGGATCATTTCTTCTGTGATGGCCCTCCCCTAATTAGTCTGTCCTGCAGTGACACATTTGTCAATATCATTGTGATGTTTACCTTATGTGGCCTCATTATAGTGAGCACTGCGCTGATTACGCTGGTCTCCTATGTCTATATCATCTCCACCATCCTCAGGATTCATTCTGCTGAGGGCAGACACAGAGCCTTCTCCACCTGCACTTCCCACCTGGTGGTTGTGACTTTATTTTACGTGTCCACTGCTTTGATGTATGCCCAGCCCACTCAGCTAGCTTTTCTGTATCCAAGGAAAGTAGTGTCCGTCTTTTATACCCTTTTTGCTCCCATGTTGAATCCTTTCATCTACAGCCTCAGGAACAAGGATGTGAAAGATGCTTTGAGAAGGACTATGAGCAAGAAATGTTTGAAAAAATGAACATTGTCTTTGAACATACAGATGTAACCAATTGAGTCAAAGTATAGTGCAATACAACAACACATTTTGAGCAAATGTTTATTTTTTATTGGGATTAGTTTGGGGGCAAGTATAAAAAAATCTTTGGGATCCACAGTATCTATCTATCTATCTATCTATCTATCTATCTATCTATCCTTTTTTCTGTGTGTCTATCTATTGCTCTTTCTGCTTCCCTCTCTACTTACCTGACTAGTTGACCTGTGGAACTCATTGCTACTGGATATTATTTAGATATATGTCCTTTGGATATATTTTCAGAATTTTAAAATGGCTTTGATATGTATAGGGCTTCATGCTTTGGGATATTAGTCAGCTACTGCCTGTCTGAGTTAGGAATAAATTTTCTCCATGATTTATCATTCAATTCACCCGTCTTTGAAACAGCTGATACTGGCCACCATTGGAGACAGGATTCTTCTGCATAGCAATTCCTTTGTTTCTATAATGTTCCAGAACACTGAACATACAACATATTTAAGACAATAAAGTATCTCTCTATATATTTGCATGTTTACATATACTTACAATAGGAATGACCTCCATCCAAATTGTTAGGTAATGTAAATTTGCTTAGCTAATCTGATCTCTGTGTAACTACACCAGCTCAAGGTCTGGCCCTTGAGTTATCACTGATGCCTAGGTGGGGTAGCTGTTTGGTGATGATGATCAATGTGTGAACTGGCAAGGAAACTGATAGAGCCCATGTTAACCTGGATCACCTATATATAGTACTCCTATGTCATGTCTGAAACACTGCTCAATAAAGCAAGTGGTTTTGATTCAAATCTCACCCATATTTGTGTAAACCAGAAGCATTCACTGATCCAGGTGTAAATCCACTAGTAGCCACATGCAAATCCTCTCATTCACTCTGATGTAAATTAGGAGTCACTCCACTGAAGTAAATGCATTTACACTGTCCTAAAATTTGTGTAAATTGATGGATAATCAGGCCCATTTGCTCTACATTCTACGATGCAATAAACTTAGTAAAATAAACAACTAATAACATTTCCCTTTTTGATTTGGTTGTGAAATGAAAACTACACTTTGAGCCCAATGCTGCAGCACTCTTTGAGGATAACATCAACTTGACTTCAGTAGAGATTTTGGTGCATTATGTCTTGCCAGATCACATTTACTATGCAGATTTACCATGGAAATCCCAGGTTATTAATCTGCAATTCTAATAATATTGAATTCAGAATGTATCATCTGAAAAATAAATCTAAGTATAGAGATGAATTGTCTGTTTTTAGTAAGTGAATTCCTACCTTTACTGCTGCTTGGCAGGGTTGGCTGATGGGTGGGATTCACATCCTACCAGGAGTTAATCTCCAGGGGCCATTGCACTATGACCTCTATTAGTCTCTCCATTAACGCACTAGTAGAATGTGCATTGGCTTCCTTTAACATCCCCATCCATGTCCTGCTTCCTGTCTCCTGCCTCCTGCCTCCTTCTAGGGCTACTCTATTGCAGTGGCAGAGGGGATGTGGAGCTGGGACTCCGGGGATGAGGAAGGAGATTGGGAAGTCAGGAGTTTCTGTGTTGGTAGCCCCAGGGAGACGTAGTTTGAGAAGAGCAACCAGCTGCATGTGGCACAGGATCTGGACATCTGCAGAGGAACTGGATCAATAGGTCTGAGAATGGGGAGGACTTGTCCCTGTTATACCAGACACAGTGCCAGCAGGAATTTTCAAAGGAGCCAATGGGATTTAAGTGCCCATTTCCCATTGAAATGGGCACCTAGCCCCCTTGGGTAACTTAGAAAATCCCAGTCCTAGCCTCTGCCATTTAAGTTAGTGGAAACCATCTTTGGTTGTGAGTAAAGCTGGTTAGGACTTTTCAATGCAAGTATTTATTCAACAGGAAATGTGATTTTTGCAAGATCAAATTTTTATGTCAGAAAATTTAGATTTTGCTGATTTTTGTCCTTCTGATTTTCTCTTGGGAAAATCAGATAAAACTATTTTGGTTTGTAAAGTCAAACCGAAACTTTTCATTTCAAGACAGCTAAACATTCACCCATGTCCACCTATGCTGCCATGGTGCATCCTGGGAATTGTAGTCCAGGTGCCTCATGCCTATTTTCTCCCCTACAGGCTGGTTTTTCCTGGCTGCAAAACATATCATCCATTGCTGTCTGGCTGAACCAACATGGTTCCTCTCCTGCCACACACAGGATGGTGTTGGTGGGTGTTAGTATATAGGCCTGTTTGTTAGCCTGAGAGAGAATTTTGGGTTTGACTTTTGATACTCTTATATCCTTACTAATATGTGTGAACAAAAAACAAAGACACTGTGTGTTGCTTCTGCTCAGCCAGATGGGTTTCTTACTATAATGAGAAGAGATAAGAGATAGAGTTTATAGTGTTACGGGGTATGGTGGGAGGATAATATACAAGCATACACTGTAAGGTTGCCTGGCTCCTTTCTCAAGCCAGGGTCAATCAACCAGTTAGGAGAGGCAAGAGGGTTGCGGGGAGTCATAAGAAACACTAAAATCCAAAGAAAAGCCTGGTCTTGGCCAGTACACAACCTCATTCCTTGCCCCTCCCATGGGATACAAAAGAGGTGGTACCAAGACCACAAATTCATGACTCTCCAAAATGGAACTTGACCATAAGTTGTAAGGGGTGGGACTGTGGGCATGCACTGCAGGAATATTTGGGCCTGCTAAGAAAGAGGAGGTGGGAATAGGGAACAGGGACACTGGTAAAGGCTCTGCAGCATCAGAGCTATGGATATGCTTGCTTGAAACCTACCAAATAAACATCCCATTGCCTGCACTTTGGACCTCTGGTCTTCTGCTTTCTGTCTGCATGACAAGAACTAAGGGAGGGGGTGAAGGGAAATCCCTCTAACAGTGGGGCTCTCAAACCAGTGTGACTTGGAGATAACATCCCATTGAGAGATACAGGGCAGTTCTCCCTCTCCGAACTATTCACTCAGGTTCTCTGTAGATGCAGAAAGACGGCACTGTGTCTGGTATACCAAGGACACATTCCCCATTCTCAGACTTATTGTTCCAGTTTCTCTGCAGAGGCTGCAGCACTGGTTACAATGAGGTTATTTTTCTAAGCATTTCCAGCACAAGGGGCTAGGAAATAAAAACAAAAAACAAACAGACAAGCAAACAAACATAAAGCTGATATTCTGATGTAATCACATGACTCCAGGAGTTTGGACCCTTGGCATAGGCCTACGGTGCCTATCTGTTTATCCAGCCCTGAATAAAATGCACACAGTCATAGATTCTTAGATCCCAAAGTCATTGTGATCAGCTAGTTTGACCGCCTTTTTAACACAGGCCTTAGAATTTCCCCAAAATAATGGACACTCAAGGACAAAGAGAATTAAGATTAAAAAAAAATGTTTCCCCAGAAGTCTGAATTTCATCACATTTCTATACTCAAATGTACAATCCTATTTTTTTTCCCACAGAGACCAAACTCCTCAACATCTTACAGCTTAGTAGCACAATTAATGCTACCAATCTCTGCTGGATTCAAGAAAATGACCATAAAGATGCAAAGCTCTTTATACCAATCCTCTGAGCTTGGGGTTCCCCAAAGTTTTCATGGGGGGGGGGGGGACCAGTTTTTAAGAAAGAGATCTTTAATCATGAGTACCTCTGCTGTAATCACGCGGTCTGGTTCACAAACCTTCTTTAAGGGTCCAGGGTGACACAAAAATAGTTATAAAAAAAGGATTAAAATAAACTTATCCACACATCTAATCACAGGGAAATTTACATATGGGGAACATAAAAATAGCCTTATAGACTCCACGGGCAGAAGGGATCATCATGATCACTTAGTCTGACCTTGTATACATTATGGGCCACAGACCCTCACCCATCCACTCTTGTAGCAGGCCGAGAGCATCTGGCTGAGCTACACAAGTCCTCAAATCTTGATTTAAAGACTTCAAGTTACAGAGGATTCACCACTTACATTAGTTCAAACCAGACCCATGCCCAATGCTACAAAGGTAAGTGAAAATCCCCCGTGGTCTCTGCCAATCTGACCCAGGGGAAATTCTTTCCCATCCCCAAATATGGCAATCAGTTAGACCATGAGCATGTGGGTAAGAATCACCAGCCAAAGGGGCTGTGTAGTAGCTGGGAAGGAGTAAGACAAAATGTAGCTGCACATGGTGCAGAGAAGAGATTGTGTGTGTGTGTATTGAGATTTGCTGGAGAAAAAGTAGGAATCAAGTATCAGAGGGGTAGCCGTGTTAGGAAGGGTGAGGTGTTCACACCTCAACTGCTAGCAGAGCACCTCACCCTCCCTGATTGAACTAACCTCGTTATCTCCATACTGATTTATACCTGCCTCTGGAGATTTCCATTACTTGCATCTGAAGAAGTGAGGTTCTTACCCACGAAAGCTTATGCTCCCAATACTTCTGTTAGTCTTAAAGGTGCCACAGGACCCTCTGTTACTTTTTGTAGTAGGAATAGTGTTGATTAGCGGGAGTGCTAGGTGGACCACAGGATCAAAGAACCACTTTCCTTAACAATAAAGTCTAACTGTGTCAGTGGTCTATTTACCTATGCTACTTCCATGATATTTTTTCCATGTACTCCATCTTTACAACATCTATGAACCCTAACTGTTCAGCCATTAGACCTGGTCAAAATTATTCATGCTAGCCATTTTCGTATCAGAGAATGTGGTATTCTTACAACTGAAATTTTCAATGTAAAATATCAATGGCTGGCTTTTTAAAATTGCCTTCTGGAATGAAATCCATGCTGACCAGAAAGGTACACAACTCCTAACTCAATTTTTATTCAGCTGTTATTCAAGACAGCTACAGTGGAATTTGCATAAGTACAAAATAACGAATGTCCCCAAGACTTGGCCCACAGAGAATGGAAATGATCTTTTAGCTTCCTTAGGGCTCATGAAGAATCATTGTCCTTGTGGGTCATTACAGTGCTCTCTCCTGCCTTGTACCAGCAGAGTGCTCTCCTACCCATTCTCTTGGGGGAACTGACTGAACAGTCTGTGTTCCAATTTCCCAACCTCTCCAGATGATAGACACCAGAGACTGATGGGAATTGGAACACCAGGTTTGAATACCTCTTGAATTCCAGGGATCTTCCAATCCTTATTGAAATTTCCCCCCTCAGCCATGTCTTTTCCCTGGTCTCGCTAGCGTTCCCTGTGGGTAGAGAACAGACAGAGTCTGGATATACAGAACAGAAAGGAGATTATTTATTGATGCTCCTGAAGAGAGACATCTGGTTCTCTCAGTCTTTTCAGCTCTCAGCTTGTATCAATAAAAAGGGTCTCTATACATTCTGGCCTTACATGCCATAAGCAGCATGCTGCTCATGGTCCACCAGCATGAAACTTTCTGACCCTTTGGAGGGCTATGTCTGTCACAGAGGCCTGGTGGACAGCACTCGCACCACAGAAAGTTTTCCTTAGTGCCCCCTTCACTTCTTGGTTCCTCAGGCAGTAGATGAAGGGGTTAATCATGGGGGTGACAATAGTGTACACGACCGACACCACCTTGTTCAAGTCAAAAGGGTGGATCTTCTTGGGCCGGGCGTACATGAAGAGGGAGGTTGAGAAGAAGATGATGACCACAGTGAGGTGGGAGGCGCAAGTGGAGAAGGCTTTTTTCCTCCCCTGGACAGTGGGGAGGTGCAGGATGGTGGCAATGATGCACAGGTAGGAGACAATGGTCACAGAGAGCGGGACCATCAGGATGATCAAGGCTAGCACAAAGTCTACCCTCTCCGCTAGTGACATGTCGGTGCAGGCCAGGTTCAGCACCGGGGAGATGTCGCAGAAGAAATGGTTGATGATCCCCGGTCTGCAAAACGTCAGTTGCGAAATGAAGGACACCTTGACCATGGAGATGGAGAAGCCACTTACCCAGGAGACAGCTGCCAGCTGCAGGCAGAACCGGTGGGTCATGATGGCCGGGTAATGCAGTGGGTTGCAGATGGCCACATAGCGGTCGTAGGCCATGGAAGCCAGCAGGACACACTCAGTGCATAAGAGGGAGCTGAAGAAGTAGAGTTGGGTCATGCATCCCACAAAGGAGATGCTCTTGTTCTCCACCAGGAAATTCACCAGCAGTTTGGGGATGGTGACTGAGATGTACCAGGCTTCCAGGAAGGAGAGGTGACTGAGGAAGAAATACATGGGCTTGTGGAGGTGATGGTTTGTCTGGATCAAGGCAATGATGACCATATTCTCCAGGAGGGTCAGCACATAGGCCACCAGGAATATCACAAAGAGCAGTATCTGTAGCTCCAAGATTGTCGGGAATCCCAGCAGAATGAACTCCTGGACACTGGTGTTGTTCTCCTGCTCCATGGGGCCCTTGACAGTCTGCAGAGTCAGAAATAGACAGAAATAAGTGGTTGAAATGACAGATGCCTGTTTTCTTGAGATCTTTCACGTCAGCACTTTACTTTGATATTCCTCATTATTAGACCCATACTCTAGTTTTTGAACGCCTCACCATTGTGGGAACTATGGCCCAGATTCTCAGACGGTGACTGCCGGTGCTACACCAATTTGCCCCAATAGAAGATCTCACTCAATATTACTCTAACAACTCAACCATCCTTAACTCAAAGCTACATGGGGGAGATTTTAAAATGCACCTAAGGGATTTAGGAGGGCAAGTCCTATTGAAAATCAGTTCAACTTCTATCGAAGATTCTTGTATGGCCACCTTCACTGTAGTATGTGAGCACTTGCATGTAGTTACCCTCACAACACCCACATGAGGTTGGGCCATTCTATTATGCCCATTTTACAGATGGAGAATGGACAGATGACCAGATTTTCAAAGTTACTTGAGATGCCTACAGATGCAGATAGGCTTCTAGTGGAATTTACAAAAGGACCTAAGTTATTTAGGCACAGACAGTTGGTGGCAGAGCAGGAATGGATCCCAGGGTTTCTCAAGTCCCCAGCTAGCCCCATAACTACTGGACCATCCCTCCTCTCATATGTGCTTTGGCACATTTGAAAATCTTACCCATTGTCTTTAAGAGGGCACAAAGTCCCTGCAGGGAATTGCAGAATGCACAATGGCAGAGGAGACCTCTTGTTTACCAATGGAAAGGGTTTGTGCACCCTGGAGCTATTTGCACACATTCCTGCATCTTCAATTACCTGCTACCAGTCAGAACAAAGGCCTGGACATTGTTATAGGAAAGTCCAGTGAAGGCCTGTGTTCAATCTGCAGCAGTGGGTCAGAAAAAGGATCAGATATGTTAGGATGCATCAGGATATCAGTAGGAATCTGCCTACTTAAAGGCAATGAAGAAAAAAATCAGATCTCAATTACAATGTGGCAGATCAAGAATAATGCTAACAACTTTCACCACAGAGGGAAAAGGAATGGATACACTTTATGTGTAAGGTAATAAGAGGTATGTTACTGGATTAAGAATCAAGCTTCCTGAGGTCTATTCCTAGTCCTGCCACTGAGTTATTGATCAATTCACCTCACTGTTCAATTCCTCAGTTTCCCCATCCATCATGTAGTGATAATAAACCTACCTTCATAAAGAGCTTTATAGAATGGAATAATTAATAACAGGATGGGTCATATTTGATGTTAATTCATGTCACAAATGATACTATCTCTCTAATAAGATTCCAGATATGTCACCTGTCTGTGTGCCATTTTGAAGCCTAGAGTGTCTATTGAGTCAGTGTAAAGTGGTGGAAAGAACCCCAAGCATGGAGGAGGGCTCTTTTTGTTCAGAATATCACCAGCTTCAAACATCACTTGGACTTGTGGTTCCCTGCCATCCTATTTTTAAGTTCTCAGCCATTCTGACGTTACAAATTACACCTCTGCAGTGGACAGCTACAGTAAGGCAGGAATACATTCCATGGCAAGCATCCTAGACCGTTGTGATATCATAGGTAAGTCAACCAATTACCACCCTTACTTTACAGCTAATTTGTGTGCAATAATTTCATTGGTTGTATGAGAGAGACTACACAATGGTGGATTACTTGATCTAATTGCCACACCCATTGCACAGCATGGCTTTCAGGGACCAGTATTAAAAAAATATTTCTATTATATCAAGAAGAAGAAGATAGTTCACTTTTGGATGTTCACTTTATAGCCTGCTACTATCATATTCAATCTGGGGTCCAGAAAGGTCAATAGAAAGTCATCATCACAAGTGGAAGAAGGAAGGAGGGAAGGACAGAGAGAGACATTGGATTTTTAGCTTTGAGTGCTACTAGTGTTGCATTCAATTCATGGCCAAAACAAAGTTGGTCATTTTTATGTCCCAGTTTTGCAAAGACTGAAGCAAGCACTTAACTTTAAACACATGAGTAGCTCCATTACTTTCCACAGAACAACTCATGTGCATAAAATTCACCATGCTATCTTTGCAGGATCAGTATTTGCATGTAAATTTTGAAACTTAGTAGAGGAAAACTCAAATTACAAAAAGGTGAAGCAAAATAATAATAATGGTCAACATTTGATGTTAATTTCAAATCATATCTGTTTATTATTATTTAGTGTTACTAGCCATTAATTTCCAATTGCACTAGTGTCACATTCATTTAATCTCACAGAAAGTGCAATAGGTTAAAATATAATAATATTTAGATGTGACATGTGATTCATAATACAAAACTAGGTGGGGAGGTGTTTAAAAGAAACTAAGGGATTTGGGAGCAGAAGTGCCACTAAAAGTGAATGAGACTTGTGTCCCTAAATATCTTAGATGCTTTTGAATATCTCCCTCAGAACTCATAGAATCATAGAATATCAGGGTTGGAAGGGACCTTAGGAGGTCATCTAGTTCAACCCCCTGATCAAAGCAGGACCAATTCCCAACTAAATCATCCCAGCCAGGGCTTTGTCAAGCCTGACCTTAAAAACCTCTAAGGAAGGAGATTCCACCACCTCCCTAGGTAACCCATTCCAGTGCTTCACCACCCTCCTAGTGAAAAAGTTTTTCCTAATATCCAACCTAAACCTCCCCAACTGCAACTTGAGACCATTACTCCTTGTTCTGTCATCAGGTACCACTGAGAACAGTCTAGATCCATGCTCTTTGGAACCCCCTTTCAGGTAGTTGAAAGCAGCTATCAAATCCCCCCCCCCCCGACATAAAATAGAGGGCTATATTCTCATCTTCATTACACGAACAGAAACAAGAAGTAAATATGAGATTTGCAAAAGAACTTAAGTGAAATACATAGACAAAATCCCATTGGTTTCCAATGGGAATTGGGCATCCTTCTTTAACCTTAAATCCATTGAAATCAAAGGAATCACTTCAGATTTACATAAGAACATAAGAATGGCCATACTGGGTCACACCAAAGGTCCATCTAGCCCAGTATCCTGTCTTCTGACAGTGGCCAATGCCAGGTGCCCAGAGGGAATGAACAGAGCAGGTAATCATCAAGTGATCCATCCCCTGTCGCCCATTCCCAGCTTCTGGCAAACAGAGGCTAGGGACCCCATCCCTGCCCATCCTGGCTAATAGCCATTGATGGACCTATCCTCCATGAATTTATCTGGTTCTTTTTTGAACCTTGCTATAGTCTTGGCCTTCACAACATCCTCTGGAAAAAAGTTCCACTGGTTGACTGTGTGTTGTGTGAAGAAATACTTCCTTTTATTTGTTTTAAACCTGCTGCCTATTAATTTCATTTGGTGACCCCTAGTTCTTGTGTTATGAGAAGGAGAAAATAACACTTCCTTATTTACTTTCTCTATACCATTCATGATTTTATAGACGTCAATCATATCTCCCCTTAGTCATCTCTTTTCCAAGCTGAAAAGTTCCAATCTTATTAATCTCTCCTCATACGGAAGCCGTTCTATACCCCTACTCATTTTTATAATAGTGCAACTGAGATCAGGAAAACGCTCTCAAATCAAACATATTTAACCTGGGGTTTTCAAAACACTTACGTGAATTAAGTGCCCAGCTCCCATTGACTTGAAAAGAGAGTACATATATATCTTTTAAGCTGTCTTTGAAAACCCTGGCCTTAAAGGCCAAGTTTGTATAGAAGATGAGTCTTTATTTGCATGAATATAACATAAGTGAAGAAATAGTATAGCTAAATAAAGGAAGATAATAATAAATCATGATGCCATTCCTATTCTAGTGATAGCACAGACAATACATTTATGTTGCAGGAATCTGTAGGAAAGAGGTTTTGGGCTGATTTTCTACTAGAAAGTAAGTCCCTCTCTGTAGTGTATGATGTGAATTGGGGTTATTTTTATATATATGTGGTTTTATATATTATATCATATTATATGCTAAAGGGTTTATCATAGTCACATTTGTAACAAGAAAGGAAGGAAGGAAGGAAGGAAAGAAGTTCACCAACAGAAAAATGAATTACTGAAATTTACTTGAAATAAAATAAAAATTTTACAGTGTATAGATCTTTAGAGCTCTGACAATCTACTAAATAACATGAGTCTGTAACTCTGATGTTCCCAAGAACATATTAAAGTGAGGAAAAGAATAAAAATTCACTCACTCATTTGTGAATGTAACCTATAAGCAACAGAGCCAAATCCAGATTTTTTTTATTCCATTCTTTTAAGGAAAAATTCTCTCCGAAGTTGATGAGAGTTTTGCCTGAATAAGATTAAGTAAAATCTAAACAAGAATTTTCAAAAGGTTTTGGCGTTCCAATCTATATATCCCCGTACACATTTATCTGCCAGTATATATATATATATATATATCCATCTCTCTTTGGCTCTATTACATGTATACTCACCCACTATGTCTCTCTATGTGTATATATACTTGTTTCTCCATCACTCTCTCTACATATATACTCATCCATCTAATATCTCCATCTCTCTGCATATATACTCATCTATCTGATTTCTCCATTCCCTATATAATCATTTATCTAGTGTCTCTATCTGCGTATATACTCATCTATCTAGTCTCTCTGGTATGACCCAGTGTCTCCCCACCTTTACATTAGTGATTTTTGAGGGCATAGAGAACGCAAAACTAAGCCCTAAGAAAGTTCCCAAACAGAGCGAGAGCAGTGGAAAGTTCCGTTCCTGTCACCTGAGCAGCAGAGATCAGCAGCTGAGGGCTGTTCCTATCTTCCAGTTCATAGACAAAGCCTTCCCTCTTCATTCTCTTAGTGAGACACGGCCGAACAGATTCTGAATTGCTGCAAGTAGGGACAACTGCAGTGATGCTGATGGGTTTGGACCAGTTTCCACCAGGCGGGAAGAAGTCTCTCAGAAGACTCTCCTCTACATCCCCTGGGATCTAATCAGAGAAACATCCCCCAGAGCCGACCATCGCTGGTTACACGCCTGTGTGTGACTTATTGAAAGGCCTTTGGCTCGGATTTTCCAAAGCAGTGTGGATGGAGCACTGTGCTGAAACTCAGGCAACCTGGGTTCAATTCCCATCTCTACCACTGGCCTGCTCAATGGCTTTAGCCAAGCCACTCCCCACCCATACCTCACTTTCCCCCAACTGTAAAACTGGGATAATGATGCTGGCTCCTTTGTAAAGCATTTTGAGCCCTAGTGGTTGGGACACTAACTTGGGTGAGTCCCTGCTCCAACTCATGCAGTGCAAGGACTTGAACCTGGGTTTCCTACATTCCAGATGAGTGCCCCTCATCACTGTGCTTTTAGCTATTTGGGCCTGGGGAAAAACACATTCCCCATTTTGTAATTTTTTCCAAAAAAGTTTGAATCACCTTATTTTCATATTGATGTGGAGAAAAAACAAATTTAGAAACCTCAAAATTTGTCATGATATGGAATTCATTTTCCAGCCAGCCCTAGCCATTAGGTCTCCATGTAGGAGCAGGGATCAGCCCCTGGAGTCAACCTGGAGAACCAGTGCCATAGTTTGCACCCATACCCAACTCAGTTATCAGCCATGGCCCTTCACAAGCCCCCCCGCCCCCCTTTATGGGTGGTCTAGCCTGCCTCGTAGCTATTCTCTCTTGTAACTGGCCTGGCACACTGCTGTACTGCTGTATAAAATAGTACCTGTCACTATGTGAATCAGGATAGCTCTCCTGAAGTCAGTGTAATCACACTGTTCTAAAACCAGGGTAAATGAGAGGTGTATCATAACTGTAATTTTCAGCTGAGTTTACTTTTATTTTAAGAACATAAGAACGGCCGTACTGGGTCAGACCAAAGGTCCATCTAGCCCAGTATCCTGTCTACTGACAGTGGCCAATGCCAGGTGCCCCAGAGGGAGTGAACCTAACACGTAATGATCAAGTGATCTCTCTCCTGCCATCCATCTCCACCCTCTGACAAACAGAGGCTAGAGACACCATTCCTTACCCATCCTGGCTAATAGCCATTAACGGACTTAACCTCCATGAATTTATCCAGTTCTCTTTTAAACGCTGTTATAGTCCTAGCCTTCACAACCACCTCAGGTAAGGAGTTCCACAAGTTGACTGTGCGCTGTGTGAAGAAGAACTTCCTTTTATTCATTTTAAACCTGCTGCCTATTAATTTCATTTGGTGATCCCTAGTTCTTGTATTATGGGAATAAGTAAATAACTTTTCCTTATCTACTTTCTCCACATCACTCATAATTTTATATACCTCTATCATATCCCCCCTTAGTCTCCTCTTTTCCAAGATGAAATGTCCTAGCCTCTTTAATCTCTCCTCATATGGGACCTGTTCCAAATCCCTAATCATTTTAGTTGCCCTTCTCTGAACCTTTTCTAATGCCAGATTTTAGATTGAGGGAAAATAAAAATGAAGGAAGGAAGAACAAAGGTGTCCATGAGAGAAAGGACAGTGTGTTTGTCTCTCTCTCTATCATATGCTTGCATTGACTGCTTCACAGAATATTCACTGTTGAATGGGAGGCTCCTTAGAAATTTGAAGGTGAAACTATAGTCTTAACAGTGAGCAGTTTCATAGCCCATACACACTTGAAGACAATATGTTCTAGTAGATAAGGACTTGGGTACCACTCCTGACTCTGCCACTGGCCCGTTGTCTGAGCATGTCCAGATTATTAGCACTCTCTGGGTTTCCCCTCCCACCCTTCATCTGTCTTGTCTAGTTAGAATGTAAGCTCTTTGAGTCAGGGTTCACCTCTAGCTACATGTCTGTACAGCACTGTGATGTTCCTCTCTGGTGTTATTCGGACTGGTGATCTGCTAGGTCACTCCAATCCTTGACTCTGGGAGCCAGCCTTACCCTACTCTGCTGTGAGAATCCCTACTCCTGGGCTGTTCACACACAGCTTCTCGCATGCAAACAGCTCCTTGGATTGTGCTACTGAATGCCACTAGCCAATATCTCCAGTCCCAGACACAACCCTAGGAACCTCCGTCTTGCAGTGCCCAGTTTCGCCTGCTGGACGCTGCAAACTTATATGAATTGGTTAATTTAACAAAGAAATTGATATGTACCAGGCTTGTTATCTTAAGGGGAGCCTCTGACACACTTCAAACCAAATGCACTGCTTCACAGGGCCGCCCAGAGGGGGCAGGGCAAGTGGGGCAATTTGCCCCGGCCCTGGCCTGGCGACAGTCTGGGTCTTTGGCGGCATTTCGGTGGCAGGGGGCCCTTCAGTCGCTCCGGGTCTTCGGCAGCATTTCGGCAGTGGGGGGCTCTTCAGTGCTGCTAAAGACGTGGAGCGACTGAAGGGCCCCCCGCTGCCGAAATGCTGCCGAAGACCCGGACCGCTGCCGGGTGAGTACAAGTGCCGCAGCTACCTCGCTTTGCCCCAGGCCCCCTGAATCGTCTGGGCGGCCCTGCTGCTTCAGGTAGAATAAACAAACAAATTTATTAACTAAAAAGATAGATTTTAAGTGATTATAAGTCAAAACATAACAAGTCAGATTTGGTCAAATGAAATAAAACCAAGATGCATTCTAAGCTGATCTTAACACTTTCAATGCCCTCACAAACTTAGATGCTTCTCACCACAGGCTGACAGGTTGCCCTTCAGCCAGGCTATAATAAATCTCAAGGCCAGAAGAGACCACCACAGCCAGCCAGTCTGACCCCTGCATGCACAGGCCATGGAATTTCTCCATTCTATTTTTAAAAAAAAATCTAATCTTTCCTTCAAGCCGCCAAGCAATAGTATGTCCATCACCTACCTCCCTGCTACAATCCTCCAAGGTTTAGACACCCTAGTTGCCAGCAAATTGTGTCTTATTTTATGGTTATATTAATCTGATTCACACCAGTTGGGGATATGACCCCACTGACTTCAGCGGAGCCCTGATTATTTCTATCAGCTGAGGATCTGCCAGCATTGGTCTGGCTAGCAAGGTTCACTGGTTTAGGCTGTGGAGCCCAGAGTTAACATGGAGGCTGGGGTTTTCAGAAGAGCTTAAGGGAGGTAAGAAGTCAGGTCCTGATGAAAGTCAATGTGTGTTGGGTATCTAGCGCCCACTGGTGTCTCTGGGAATCTCCCCCAGACACAAACTGTGTTGGGCAAGATTTCTGCCCTGTGGGCAAAGCGTACAGCTATTATTGAGGAGTCAGCAAGAGGCCAGCTCAGCACTGGGTGCTATGGTTATGGCTGCATACAGCAGAAACCATGGCTAACAGTGAGGACCAAGCACTGTCCTTCAATAGGACTGCATAAGCCCTTATGACTTGAGCGACTCACTAGTTACCTCTGGGTCAATAGCAGGACATTACATTGTTAAATCAGACCTCTAGAGGTGACTTCATGGGGGCACCACCAGAGCTCATCCTTGGTCAGGCTGGGACCCTCTGCTCCCTGACACATCCAATCCCTGTCTTCCGCTGGGCTGGGGTTTTTCTCATGGGAGGGAGGATTCAGTCCAATCACTGTCTATCTATGCATGTGGAGAGCTCTACATCTATGGGCTACTGCCAACATTCCCACTCCTCCCTGTAGCATAGCCAGGGTAGGGTATTAGCAGCAAAGCTCCATCCATGTGCACAGAGGGTTTTCAGATGGGTTGGGATTGGCAGTACGTTTCAGAGTAACACCCCATTGAGATGAACAGGGCACTTTCCTTCTCTCCAAGTTATAGTTTCAGGCTCTCGGCAGATTCAGGCACTATCGCTGCATTGATTACACTTGGGGCAATTTCCCCTCTCTCAGATCTGTCATGTCACGCTCTCTGCAGACTCAGACAGATGTTGCTGCTCTGCTTACAATTCGTTCATGTGTTTTAGATGTGTCTTCGCAACCACAAGGCCCTTTGACTGGCAGATGCTCAGAGGAGGTACTACCCATTTTTGAATGTCTGGAAAGCACCTGGCCACTGCAAGCAACCAGAATGGTCAATTTCTTTAATTAGTACAAGAAAAGTAGGTGTTCACCATTCTTTCCACTGCCAAAAGGAAATCCAGTGTATCTTCAACTATGGTGTCATAGCCAGCACCACCATACTGAGATCCAGTTAGTCAGGTAGCCCCCATCGGCATGGGTACATTGGGGTCATTTATACCAGCTGACTGATTGCCTGGTTCTCCAAATTTCCCATCTGATCTGCCATTCTTTCAAAGCAGAAGCTTATCTCATGCATCTTTCATCTGTTATCCCCCTTGGGTAATGATTCAGAAAGTCACTCAGTGGGATTAGCTCAAGAGAACACAAAACTTGCTAGAAAGAAAAAAAATAGGATTGAGAGGTGCAACAAGAGAGAAGATACAGACACTGTGTTTGCCATCTGATTTTCCCTCTGCCTTGGAGCTGCTCCCTGGAGCCTCCTGCTTGCTGTGCAAGCGGGGGTGAGAAGAGGCATGCTAATGTCAGGGTGTGCCCCTCCCCCTGCTCCTGCCTCCCCTCCTGTATGGAGCGGGGAGGGGGGGACATGACAGTGGTCAGGACAGAGGGAGCTTGCTGGCAGCAGCTGCTGTTTCAACTTGCTGATCTACTTAAAAAGGCAATGTACTTAGAGTGGGGTCAGTGTCCTTAAAGGGGCAATGTGCATCTCTCTCTCACACACAGGGTGTGTGTCTCTGTCTCTGTCTGCCATGCTGTCTCCCCTCCCTCCATTTGTGATGCCTTGTAGAGTGTGAGGCTACATTAACAGCAATGTGTTAACCCTTGAGGCAGGGCCGGCTTTAGGCCCATTCGCTCGATTCCCAGGAATCGGGCCTCGCGCTTAAGAGAGCCCCGCGCCTTAGGTGCCCTTTAAATTTTTTTACTGTTTTTTTTTCCTGCAGCCCGACTCCCCACGGCCCCGCTCCCCCGGCCGGAGCTCTGGCTGGAGCATGGCAAGCCCCGCGGCCCTGGCCGGAGTGCAGCAAGTCCTGCCCCGCGGCCCTGCTCTCCCGGCTGGAGATCCGGGCCATTTAAATAGCCCCCAGAGCCCTGGGATAGCGGGGGGCTTGGGGGCTATTTAAAGGGCCAGGGCTCCAGCTGCCTCTGCTGCACCCCCTGCCTGCAGCCACCCCCTGCCGCACCCCCTGCCTTCACCAGTTATGCACCCCCTGTCCTGCCCACAGCAGCCCCGCCCCCCACCCTGCCCACAGCCAGCCCCTGCCCTGCACCCCCTGCCCACACCAGCCCTGCAACCCTGCCCACAGCCAGCCCCTGCCCTGCACCCCCTGCCCGCACCAGCCCTGCCCCCCTGCCCTGCCTGCAGCCAGCCCTGCAACCCCTGCCCACAGCCAGCCCCTACCGCACCCCCTGCCCTGTCTCCAGCAACCCCTGACTCACCCCCCTGTGGCCCTGCCCGAAGCCAGCCAGCCCCACACACACCCCTGCCAGCACCAGCCCCGCACCCCCTACCCTGCCTGCAGCCAGCCCCGCACCCCCTGCCCTGTCTCCAGCCAACCCCTGCTGCATCCCCCTGCCTGAAGCCAGCGAGTCCCGTACTCCTCTGTCTCCAGCCCTCCCAACCGCTGCCGCACCCCCCTGCGGCCCTGCCTGAAGCCAGCCCACCCCACACCCCCCTGTCTCCAGCCAGCTCCGCACCCCTTGCCCTGCCTGCAGCCAGACCCTGCCTCCAGCCAGCCCCATGTCCACTGGTGCCCTGCAGTTCCCAGGGCAGTAACCCTGCACACCTGCTTCAATGAGGGGGGCAGGGAGCAGCTGGGACCCACACATGTGCACACATGTGAAATGGCGGTCATTAATAACCGATCAACAGCATATATGATGCA
Organism: Terrapene triunguis; assembly: GCF_002925995.2. Taxonomy (NCBI): domain Eukaryota; kingdom Metazoa; phylum Chordata; order Testudines; family Emydidae; genus Terrapene; species Terrapene triunguis. The sequence continues at coordinate 20,352 of NW_020716035.1, forward strand.
ATGTACATAATATATAATTTTATTATTTATATAGTCATGGAAAATAAATAATACAAGGAAGGAAGTGAAAGGCTTTTTTTTTTACTTTTTTTTTTTTTTTAGTCATCCCTGCTGGGGCCCCGCCGAAAATGTTCGAATTGGGCTCTACACTTCCTAAAGCCGGCCCTGCCTTGAGGGCTCAGCTGAATGCTAGTTCATCCACGCTCTGACTTCACCACCACAACCAAGCTTCACAATCATCATTGCTGTGTACAGTATTAAATTGTTTGTTTAAAACTTCTACTGTGTATATGTGTGTATATATATATATATATATATATAGTCTTTTGTCTGGTGAAAACAATTTCCCTGGAACCTAACCCACTGCTATTTACATTAATTCTTATGGGGAAATTGGATTCACTTAACATCATTTCACTTAAAGTAGCATTTTTCAGGCTCTGAGGCGTAAGAGTTATGGAACACATGTTTGCTGGAAACTAACCCCAATAAACATCACATTGTCTACACTTCAGACTTCTGGTCTTCTGCTTTCTGTCTGCATGACAAGAACCACAGTAGAGGGTGAAGGGAAAGCCCTCTAACACTGGCTAACTGTAAAAAGTAATTGTAAATGGTAAATCATTTAATAGATGTGTGTCTAGTGGGGTCTTGCAGGTGTCTGCGCTTGGTGCTGCCAAAAAAACATGATGATAATGGCATGATGATAGTGGCAAATAATAATGACGTCAGTTATTCAGGCTGATTTAGATTGCTTGATGAATTGGGTTCATTTGAACATGTGTTTCAATACAGCCCCATTCATAGATTCATAGAAGATTAGGGTTGGAAGAGACCTCAGGAGGTCATCTAGTACAACCTCCTGCTCAAAGCAGGACCAACCCCAACTAAATCATCTCAGCCAGGGCTTTGTCAAGCTGGGCCTTAAAAACCTCTAAGGATGTAGATTTCACCCTCCCTAGGTAACCTATTCCAGTGCTTCACCAACCTCCTAGTGAAAAAGTTTTCCCTAATATCCAACCTAGACCTCCCCCACTGCAACTTGAGACAATTGTTCCTTGTTCTGTCATCTTCCACAACTGAAAAGAGCCAAGCTCCATCCTCTTTGGAACCCCCCTTCAGGAAGTTGAAGGCTGCTATCAAATCCCCACTCATTCTTCTCTTCTACAGGCTAAATAAGCCCAGTTCACTCAGCCTCTCCTCATAAGTCATGTGCCCCAGCTCCCTAATCATTCTTGTTGCCCTCCATTGGACTGTCTCCAATTTTTCCCCATCCTTGCTGTAGTGGGGGGCCCAAAACTGACTGCAATACTCCAGATGTGGCCTCATTGGTGCCGAATAGAGTTATACATCTAGGACAAAGAAAAACTGGTCATACTTGCAGGATGGGAGACTGATACTGGAAAGCAGTGACTCTGCTTATCAAAAAACAATAACAACTGAAAATCCTTTTTTTTTAAGCTTCCCCGCAAAAAAAGTTTTTTTTGTCAAAATAAAATATATTTTGGGTTTTCTAGTTGAAAATGTTAGAGGTTTGGTTGAAAACAGAGAAATTTCAGCTGAAAACAAGAGTTGTGTTTGGACTGAAAATGTTTGGTTTTCAGATTTTCCAGTTAAGAGGGTTTTTTGTTTGTTTGTTTGTTTGTTATTTGGCTAGTTATGGGGTTTTTTGCAAGCAAAAAAGGGATAAGATTTCTACGGTTTTTGTCATTCAGAATTTTGCATGTCAATATGGCTTGATAAAATTATAAATGCTGAGTTTCATGCCATTTTAAATTTAGAGATTTAAGCTGAGATTTTCAAAAGTGCCTTGGTGATATGGATACTCAAATCCCATTAAATCTAATAGGAATTGGGGGCCCATTCTCCTAGGCAGCTTGGAAAACCTCAACCTTTAAGTATCAAAGGTTTGCACTGTACTTTTAGGATTGCTGCTTTAATATATGTTGGTAGAGACCTGGTCCTAAATATTCCAACCACCCTTGTGGCTTGCACATCCGGAATTGAACAGGGGGTTTTGAGGGCTAAATATATGAACCAGTACAGAATGAGATAAAAAGCCAAACCTTTGTAAGTGTTGGCTGTAAAAGTCATATCCTCTATGGATCAGCATGGGGCTTGGGGGTTAGGGACAGGGGCTGGTAACATACACTCATGAGTGGGTCATACCAACACTTATACATATGAGTAACTTTTCTCAGGTACATAGTGTATTGAAAGTGTTTGTAAGCCTGAGTCCATAGGCTATAAAGAAACTCTGCAGAGATAAATATAGATGATGATGATGATGATGATGAGAACTTAAGAACACCTAGACATTTAAATTGAGATCCACAAATTCACTACATGAGCTCTAAAAGTGTTTGTGATTTTGGTCAGTCTGAGTTTCCACCTTCCTATGACTAAATAAAGTCACAAATACTGAGTTTCCTGGGGGTTTAAATGTACAGATTTTAGCTGGGATTTTTAGAGACATCCACTGTATGTTCGTATCTCCCGGGAAACTTTGAAAATATGAGCCTTTAAATAACTTGATAATGCCAAAAGTTTGTGGAAGTAATGCTGTGCACACTTCATAGAGCCTGAGACAAGGAGTCAGAAAACATGGGTTCCTTTTCTAGTGCTACCACTGACTTCTAGCAATGTCACTTCCCTGCTATGTGCCTCAGTTTCCACTCCCACCTTTAATCCATTTAGATTGTGCTCTCAGCATGGCAGATTTCTTACTATGTGCATGCACAGGTCCTAGCACAATGGGGCCCTGGTCTCAGCTGAGATCTCTTGGCATTAAACCAATAATAACAGAAATGTAAAAAACAAACTGACATAACAATACTTTGCCTTTGATCAAGTGCCATGGGTAGTATGAGAGATTCAAAGCCCTTTAAAGGATGGGATGTCCATTCCCCTTCCTTCTAATGGAAATGAGGCATCTAAATCCCTTGTGCAACTCTGAAAAACTCAACCTGAAGGTTGTGAACAGATAACCCTCCCCTCCCCCCCCCGCCACACAAAACTGGGATTGGGTCGGCTGACATGCATTGCTCCCATAATTTCAAAATGTTTCATTTCAATTTTGACCTTTTTTATTTTTTACTAGAAGTTAAAATAAATTTCAACATGAAATGCAAAAATGCAAATGCGGATGCAAAAATAATTGGAAGATTTTCATTTAGAAAATGTTGAGACAAGGTGTTTGGACAAGCTTAATCATTTTGGATTCCCAACACAAGAAAATGTGTCAAAACTTTCTCTTCTGAAAGAACAATGTCAGTGCTGATAAACTGGCATTTTCCAGTGGAAAACAAAAGTGTTAAAAAAAGAGTCTTGACCATCTCTATATCTAACAATAAATAAAATGGCTGATTTTTTCAAAAGAACGAAAGGGAGGACGGTGTTCAAATCCCACATGGGAACCCCTGCCGTTGTCATTGCCACCATCAGCTAAAATGTCAAGGGAGGTTTCCCCTTCTTCCACAAAAAATAAATAAGGAATTAGGAGAGATGCTGACATTCAATAGAGGGATAGAAGGCAAAATGAATGCAGCTGGGTATCTTATTGAAAGATCTCACCTGAACATAGGCGCCAACTCCATGTGTGCTCCTCCAGCCCCGGAGGAAGCCAGCACCCATCCATCACAATGATGATGATGAGGATGGAAGATAGATGGCAAAACCCATATCCTGGTGTTAATACTAAGAGTGAAGAGTTCACATCAGAGATTTTGGCTGGTAATAACTCCTCCTTAAAGGTAAACCAGTTTACAGATTTATGGAATTTAAGGGCAGAAAGAACCATTATGGTCATCTAGTCTGACCTCCTGCATAATACAGGCAAGATAATTTCAGCCAGTGATTCTTGCATAGAATAATAACTGCTGGTTGAAATTAGGGCATACCTTTAAGAAACATATTCAGTCATGACTTTTATAACTTTAAGTGACAGAGACTATATCACATCCCTTTGTAAGTAGTTCCACAGTTTTCTATCCTCTTTAGGGAAGATAAAAGATTTGATAGATCATCTTGCTGAATCCTTTGTTTCTACTGCAACATTTGCCCCTCTAAGTTGAAAAACACTATAGACTCTGATTCAGGAAGGTACTTAAACATATGCATAACTTTAAGCTTGTGAGCAATCCCATGTAAGTTAATCAGACTGCTCCTGTGTTAAACACTAAGTGCAAGTTGAGTATCTTCTTGAATTGGGGTCATAATGCTTTAGACAGAGAGAAGACATACTCTGTTTTAGACGTTTCCTTCACCAGGGAGTAGCAGATGTATATATAACACACTGGATTGATTTAGAGTCAGTATTAGCCAGAGGGAAAGTAGAAGGAGTTTCAGAGGAATGTCTTCCTCCGTTCATTGATTATTAAACATTGGTTTGGAACTGAATTCCATTGAATGTTTGAAGTCAGGATGAAGAAAGAGTCAGAGGTTAGAAAGCTGGGTAGAAAAGGAGGAAACTAAATTCAGCCTGGGAAGATGCAGCTAATTCAGAGAGGGAAAGCCAATATGAACATGTACTGAATCGGAGGGCAAAACCTGGAAAGCTGTAATAATTTGAAAGATATCTATCTATGTTCATTTGCCTCTCTATACTTCACTTCTAACAATTACTCTCTGCTCATTCATTCTTGAGTGTGTGTCACTCTGTCTCTCTCTGTCAGTCTACCTATCCATTCTTCTGTCCATCAATCTCAATCTACGTTTGTCTGACTTTCCATTCTTTGATTCAAACAATCTCTCTCTCACACATGATCATTGCTGTGCTGTCTGAGTTCCTTATCAAAGGACAAAAAGGTGGACATGCATTTTCAATGTAATAGAGTTACCAATAAATCCAGTAAAGGTTTTTGTAGAGACACGGAGCCATCATATGATTGCCGTTAGGAGAGATCTGAGTGAAAACGCCACAAGAAAAAAGAAAAAAAGCAGGGAGGGCTCACTTAGGTGGAGGGCAGGGATAGCTCAGGGGTTTGAGCAGTAATCTCCTCAATCCAGGGTTGTGAGTTCAATCCTTGAGAGAGCCATTTAGGGATCTGGGGCAAAAATCTGCCTGGGGATTGGTCCTGATTTGGGCAGGGGGTTGACTAGATGACCTTCTGAGGTCCCTTCCAATCCTGATATTCTATGAGAAATAAAAGTTGGAACACATGTAAACAAATTTTGTATAAAACTGATCTCCTTGCAATACTAGTTAGTACTAAGCATACTATAAAGTTTCTTTTCTTCCCCCAGCTTCACTTCCAGGTCCATGCAGAAGATGGAAATCAAACATCCCTCACAAAATTCATCCTGCTAGGATTCGGGGATCTCCCTGAACTACAGATTCTTCTTTTCATGCTGTTCCTAGTGATCTACTTCATGACCATGGTTGGGAACATTCTCATCATTGTTCTAATTGTGGCTGATCAACACCTGCACACCCCCATGTACTTCTTCCTAGGGAACCTGTCCTGCTTGGAGATCTGCTACAGCTCCACCATCCTGCCCAGGATGCTGGCCAGTCTCCTGACAGGGGACAGAACCATTTCTGTTAGAGGCTGCATCATGCAATTTAACTGGTTCAGCTCCCTGGCAGCTGTAGAATGTGCTCTCCTAGCAGTGATGTCTTATGATCGGTACTTAGCAATATGTAAACCTCTGCACTATGCAATGCAGATGAATGGCAGCTTGTGCCTCCAGATGGCATCTTTGTCTTGGATTAGTGGCTTCCTGGCTAGCACTGTCACGACATCTTTGTTAGCACAGTTCACTTTCTGCGGACCAAATGAAATTAATCATTTCTTCTGTGATTTCACCCCTTTGATCAAACTCTCCTGCAGTGACACCAGCCGGATGGAACTCGTGACCTTCATACTTTCCTCCATCTTCACCCTTCCCGCATTCCTATTAACTGTGACATCCTACATTTCTATTATCGCCTCCATCCTGAGAATCCCTTCCACCATGGGGAGGCAAAAGGCCTTTTCCATCTGCTCCTCTCACCTCATTGTGGTGACAATTTTCTATGGGACCCTAATGATTGTCTACATGCTACCAGATAGTGCTACAGTGGAAAACCTGAACAAAATGTTCTCTGTCTTTCTACACAGTCCTGACTCCCATGGTCAACCCCCTCATGTACAGCCTGAGAAACAAGGAGGTGAACAGGGCCCTGAGGAAAGCTCTTGTGAAATATGTGCCTTTCCCACAAAAATCAGTAAAGGCAAACTCAATTTGCTAAGGTTAGCATGAAATGGAGGTACATAAGAAGGCCACACTGGGTCAGACCCAAGGTCCATCTAACCCAGTATCCTGTCTTCTGACTGTGGCCAATGCCAGGTGCCCCAGAGGGAATGAACAGAACAGGTAATCATTAAGTGATCCACCTGTTGTGTCGCCCATTCCCAGCTTCTGGCAAACAGAGGCTAGGGACACCATCCCTGCCCCATCAGAGCTTAGCATACTGTGCCCCATCCCTTAACACCCACCCCTCTGGTAAATTATAGTTCATGTGTGTGGTCCTTAGTTATATGTGTTTTTTCCTATGAAAGTAATAAAAAAAATAATTTTCTGCAAAAAAATATCGTGACATTTTAAATATTTTTTCAAAGAAAATCACATTTAAAGGATTCTTAAAATGTTTGTTATCCACTGTTTAGTAAATAAAAAAATAATAGCCATTTCAATATCTTCAACAAAATGAAAAAAAAATGGATTGAAAAAATTCTACAAAAACTATTGAAATAAACTTGTTTTTAACCCCTTGAAATGAAAATATTCCCGATTTTTTTATTTTGTCTTAACACAACATTTTCTCTAAATGGTGCAAATTCATCAGGCAAGAAAACCTTGTTCTCACTATGTCTTTGGGTCAGGAAATCACTCTTTTCCTTTAACAATTTACCTTGCAGGTCAGTTCTAATACAGTGAAGAATTATCTATCTTTCTATTGATTTTAAGGGCAAATGGGGCCATTATGATCATCTAGTCTGCCTACTATATGGAATATAATTTCTCTCAGTACTTCCTACATCAGTCTTGCTTTAAAGACTTTAGGTGATGGAAATCCATCAAATCCCTGGATAAGTAGTTCTAATTCTTACTTAATTTCATTGTTGAAGATATATTACTTATTTACAGTTTGAATTTCTCTAGCCTAAGTGTCCATTCATTGGATCTTTTGACACATTGTGTGCAAGATTCGCCATTTAATCAATGTATCTATCTGTCTGACAAAGCTGGTTGATTTTTTTCCCAATATGGAAAATTAGCACCAGTAAATTTTGACTTTAAATTTTTTTAAAGGGCAAAAAAAAAAAAAAAACTACTGAGAAGTGAAAATATTTCAGCCCTAAAACAAAACTTTTTTTTTATTTTCTGATAAAAATTTAATTTTCTGTGAAAAATTTAGTTTTAGCCAAAACTCCAATTTTCCATTTTTTTGAAAAGATCTATCTATCTATCTATCTATCTATCTATCTATCTATCTATCACATAAAATTGTGCAATGCTGATTCAACAGTAATATATAGATTAAAATGTCACTGAAACTTTTGTGGAAAATGGAAACGTTTTAAAGTTGGGGACAGCTTTTCATGGAAAGCTGAATTTTCAAGAAAAGCTGTTTTTCACTGGACAAACATTCTTCTCAAAAATTTTTGATCTTCTCCATTTTAGTTCAAGATTTCATGACATAACACTCCCCTGGCCACTGTAATTTTGAATGGGGTGATGGGAAATTAAAATATTTTTTTATGTGAGAAGTTGATTTTAAATGAAAATATGATGGTTGTTTCAAGTTTCTGAGGTATTTGAAATTATACAGGAAGTCCTGGGGTGGGGAAGGGGCACAGAAGAAGTGGGGACAGAGTATAAGTGAAGAGATAAAAAGTGTCTGATTGATCTTCTGACACTGAAATTTTGCACATAAGTGAAATAAACAAAACAGGAACATAAATAATGCCAATTCCAAAATGTGTGCACTGGTATGTGTAGTTATATAACGATATCTATCTATCTACACATACGTGTGTGTATATGTATAGATAGAAAACAGGTCCTTAAAAATATAATAAAATTAAATGTTATGTAGCTATGTTATGTGAATATTTGTATTCATGGATATGTAATATTTTAGCACTAATGATAATAATAATAATAATAATAAATATTTAATATTTCCCTTCAAAAATGTCCATCTTTGAAATGAAAATAACCCCTAAAATACGGTCACGGTTTTCAAAAATATTCATTCTCTAAAAAAATATCATGACATTATTTACCATTTTAAAGAGAAAATACCATTTAAAGGGTTATCAAAATGTTTCATTTATATGGTTTTTTGTAAATGACAAAAGTTCAACAGTCATTCAATATTGTTTAAAAAACATTGAGAAGAAAATTATGTTAAAAAACTCTAGAAAAAACTCTAGAAAAAAAAATTGAAATAAACTCTTTTAAACCTTTGGAAATGTGCAGATTCTTGCAATTTTGAATTTTTCCTAAAACAATTTTTTTCTCTTATTGGGCATAAGTAGGGCCCTACCAAATTCAAGGTCCATTTTGGTCAATTTAATGGTCACAGGATTTTAAAAATCATAAATTTCATGATTTCAGCTATTTCAACATGAAATTTCACGGTGTTGTAATTGGAGGGGCCCTGACCCAAAGAGAAGTTTTGGGGTGCTCACAAGGTTATTATAGAGGGGGTTCTGGTACTGCTACCCTTACTTCTGCACTGCTGCTGACAGCAGATCTACCTTCAGCGCTAGGCAGCTGGAGAGCAGTGGCTGCTGGCTGGGAGCCCAGCTCTGAAGACAGAGCCACCACCAGCACAGAAGTAAGGATGGCATGGTAAGGTATTACCACCGTTACTTCTGTGCTGCTGATGGTGATGTGCTACCTTCATATCTGGGTGCCTGGCCAAAAGCTGCTGCTCTCTGCCCACTGGGCTCTGAAGGAAGTGCAGAAGTAAGGGTGGCAATACCGCACCCCCCCTAAAATAACCTTGCAACCTATTGCAATTCCCTTTTGGGTCAGGACCCCCAATTTGAGAAAAGCTGGTATCCCCTGTGAAATCTGTATAGTATAGCATAAAAACACATAGAAGACCACATTTCATGGGGGGAATACCAGATTTCACAATCCATGTTGCGTTTTTCATGGCCATGAATTTGTTAGGGCCCTAATCATAAGAACATAAGAACGGCCATACTGGATCAGAACAAAGGTCCATCTAGCCCAGTATCCTGTCTTCTGACAGTGGCCAATTGAAAGTTGCCATAGAAGGAATGAACAGAATAGGTAATCAAAATTATGGTCAAAATTAATTGGGGAAAAAAATGTGTCTCAGTATGTCTTTGCATCAGGAAAGCTCTCTTTTCTTCTACTGTAAATTGCCTTGCATAATAGTAATAACACAGTAAAGAAAGTCCTATCAATCTATCAATCTATCCCTCTACACATTCATCTATCGATCTATCGACCTATCTAACAGTCTGTTTGTCATCATCATAATCTACTCTAGATTCTTCTCTCTCTCTTTAAAATAAAATAAAATAAAATATTCCCTCTCCCCTATTCCTTTGTTGTTTCATAGATACAAACCTCTTGTATCTTAGACACATCAATAAAACTACATTTTTCTTTCACTATAGTCTTCTAAAATGGACCTGGTATTGAGAGACCAAGGATCCAAATATACCACCATGTATCAGAGACCCCAATGTAAATCCAAGTCCCCATCAGAACTGGAAAAAGACATCTTGCTAACCATCAGTGGTCTGAAAGGACAGTGTATGTTACATCACCACACAACAAATAGGTTGCATTACAAAAGAGGAAGCTTGAGATTCATTCATGTTTTCTTCCTGCCAAGGGGTTTAATAGGCATATAGCATGAGTTACGGATGGTCAAAGTTTGTAAGAGGAGTGTGATGGGGTTACCTGGTTAATATTCATATTTGACTTTGAACACAGGGTATGAAGTTCTGCATATGTAAATGAAGTAGGAGCAGTCAAACATAAACATTATCTTACTACCAATTACTACTCTTGTTGCTACTACTACATTTACTTGCCAACTCACAGCAGGAGTTATTCAGTGGTACTAAAGGGGGCAAAAGTTTCTATAGTTTCATGAAGGTTTAGGCCAGAAGGGACCATTAGCTCATCCATTCTGCCCTTCTGTTCATCATAGGTCATTACATTCCACTCACATACTAAGCCCAATGATTTCAGTTAAACTAAAGGTATTTCAGCCCTCAGAAGACTAAGCTGTTGTATGCCACAGGCACAGAACAGGAACATAAGAACGGCCATGCTAGATCAGACCATTGTTCAATCTAGTTCAGTGTCCTGTCTTCTGACAGTGGCCAATGCCAGGTTCTTCAGAGGGAATGAACAGAACAGGGCAATTAGTGAATGATCCATCACCTGTCATCGAGTCCCAGTTCCTGGCAGTTGGAGGTTTAGGGACACCTAAATCACGAGGTTAAGTCCCTGACTGTTTTGGCTAATAGCTGTTGATAGACCTGTCCTCCATAAACTTATCTAAATCTTTTTTGAACCTAGTTATATTTTGGCCTGACAAGGTCCCCTGACAATGAGTTCCATGGGTTGACTGTATGTTATGTGAAAAAGTACTTCCTTTTTTTTTTGTTTTAAACGTCCTGCCTCTTAATTTCATTGGGTGACCCCTAGTTCTTGTGTTATGTGAAGGGGTAAATAGACTTAGGTGCTATGAGTGGTTGAGATCCCTGCCATGGCAGGGAATTCATCAGCTGGGATGTGACCATTTGATCCTAGCAGGTGATCCACACTCCACACTGAAGAGAAAGCTGAAATCCCATGAGGTCCCTGCAAATCTGACCTGGAGGAAAGATCTTCCCAATTCCAAATGTGTTGACTAGTTAGCTCCAGCCAGGCACCTACAGCAAGCATTCAGACCACTGCTCCAACCCTGAGAATGAAAAGGGTGCAGGGTACCCCCGTACACTCCTACACTGGATACAGGAGGATGGTATGGGCCCAGAAGAGATCAGGCATAGCCCCTTACCAGAGAAGCACTGGATCAGTCAGAATCGCCCTCTTGGTCTAATCCAGGAGCTGAGCTCATGGTGAGGACACGATTAAGCCACTTACTAATTATACTACTACTGCTTCTGTGACTTATTCCACCACCACCACAACCTGTATCCATGTTACTACTGCTTTTCTTCTTCTAGCTTGCATCCCACCTAAACAGAGTCAGCTCTTCAAGTCCTTCTTCTCCATTCCAATCTGTCTTGAAGCAGTTCCTCTGAAACTTTGCAGCTAACCAGATCCTTTTGTAGGACATCCATCCATCTAGTTTTGGGTCATCATTCTGTTACCCTCCTCTTCTAAGTTCAACAGGCTGTTTCCCATCTGTTCTTCCAATTTTCCTTTCACACTCCCAAATCATCTAAGCGTGAATTCCCTTAGCTTTTCTATAACCCTTCACACTTCCTCTAATTTGTTCGTTCCAAGCATGGCCCATCCTTATAACTCCAAGGATCCTCCTTAACAATTTCATTTCTGCTTTATTCAAGATCTGCTTTGGTCTCTAGTAACTTGTGTCACTACTATTGTTAATTCAACAAGAGTTTTGCCTTTGACTTTAATGGGGCCCAAATTTCTTGCCAACACTCTCCATGTAAGTTGGACAATTGGTCTGCCCTGACTCCTCTTCCATGTCCCCAGCCCACACCTTCTTCTTTTCTCTTTGGCAAAGCTTTATCAGGCCTCTGGAGCCTGTGGTGTGTAAGCTGAGACACATGGAAGCCTTTATTTGTACATACCCTAGCAAGGCAGCTTTGATCATATATCCTAATGCAGAAAAGCTACAGCAACATGTATCCATAAAAAGGAATACCGCCTTGTTCTGAGGCTGTGATGGACTTTCTGTGACCTCTAACCTCTGGGCCCCTGGGTATTTCTCTAGTGGGAATAAAATGAATCAACTACACGTGTTCAATTTCCATGAGGACTCACTGATTACTTCTTGGGGGTCACTAAACAGTGGCAGTGGCTTCGACAGTGTCTGCGTCCTGGTGACATCGGTGTTTCGTGATGCTACCCTAGTCACAATCACTGCAAAGCAATGGTCGGGAGCCCAGCATGATATCACTCACAGCTTGGTTCAAACACAAACCAACTCACCAGCTCTCCGAGCCTGAACCTGACTGATCTAAGCTGTCCATTTTTTGATAGCTCTCAATGTCAGGTGTAGCCAGCTGTGTAAGTTTGGAAGCCTCCACTCTTCATCTGTGATAACTAAGGGCAGTTCTGGTTGCTTGGCAACGTCACAGCAGAGCCTCTTTCAGGGTACCTCCCTGGTGAACACCAAAATGTATATAAATGGATGCCTTTTGTCACTTGGAGAATTGTGCTGAGGCAGAGGCAATTTGCTCCCAAGCAGGTAAGTTATAGGGGAATGGATGAAATTAAAAAAAAAATGAAATTTTCAGGTTTTGATTTTGGGGTAATTGGAAAGTGTCTGCTTTCTTTTAACATATTTATATATATATAATTAGAAAACCTGAAAACAGACTAATTTTCAGGTTTTGGGTGGAAATTTTGGAGGTTTGGTTGCAAAAGTACCCCCAAAAAAGTGCTTTGGGAGATTTTTTTGTTTTTCAATGAACATTTGAAATTTTCCATAAGGGAAAAATACAACAAAAGCCCCCACCAAACCCAAAACATATTTTCACCCGTCCAACTTGAAAGGTTTACATTTCTTCTGGAATGTCTGAAAAAATTCATCCATGCTTTTAATTGCCAGTGGGAAATAAGTATTTAAATCCCCTAGATGGCTTAATAAATTATAGCCAACATGTTTTATCTATTTCTATAGTTTTGGGGCATGTCCTTGTATATATACATCTGCATGTTTGCATTTGTAGGTTTCTGCATCCTTGTGTATATATGTGAATAGAATTGTGCTAGTGCATTTGATTGCATTTTTGGTGATTACGATCATATGTTCATATGCTTGTGTGCATCGTTTTTATGTTCACATGTATATAAACTGGTCTATTGGATAGGGGAGAAGCAATAGATATGATATATCTTGATTTTAGTAAGCCGTTTGATGCAGTCCTTCATGACTTTTTCATAAGCAAACCAGGGAAATGTGATCTAGATTAAATTACTATAAGATGAGTAAAACACTAGTTGAAAGGCCGTACTCAAAGGGTACATCCACACAGCAAAAACACAAACCCTGTGTCTACAAGTCTCAGAGCCTGTATCTCTAGACTTGGGCTTGTGGGGATTATGGTATGGCATTAAAAATAGCCATGTAGACTACCAGTTTGAAGCCCAGGGAGAGGAATGGATTTCAGAGCCTGACCTCCAGCTCAAGCCAGAACATCTACATAGCTATTTTTAATGTTGTAGCATGAACCCTAGAAGACCAAGTCTGCAGACCCAGGTTCTGAGACTCACTGCTGCTGGGTAGTTTTTGGTGTGTTTTTGCTTTGTTTTGTTATTTGCCGTATAGATTTACCCAAAGAGTAGTTATCAATGGTTCTCTGTCGAACTGGAAGGATGTATCTAGTGGGGTCCCAAGGGTTCTGTCCTGGGTCTAGTACTATCAAATATTTTCATTAATGATTCGGATAATGGAGTGGAGTGTATGCTTATAAAATCTGCAGATGACACCAAGCTGGAAGGCTTTGCAAGCACTTTGGAGGACAGGATAAGAATTCAAAATGACCTTGACAAATTGAAGATTTCATCTGAAATCAACAAGATGAAATTCAATAAAGGCAAATGCAAAGTTAAGAAGAAAAAGTCCAGTGGAGAGCAATGAAAATGATCAAAGGTTTTAGCAAACCTGACCTAGGAGGAAAGGTTAAAAAAACTGGGCATGTTCACTCTCGAAAAAAAGAGACTGAGCGGGAACCTTATAACAGTCTTCAAATATGTTAAGGGCTGTTACAAAGAGGATGGAAATAAAGATATGCTTCAGAAATATGCATTGAAGCTAGTTACATTTATAATACGGTTTGACAAGTTACAAAACTCTCTATACATCAAGAAAACCCAACCCACCAGTTTGTAACAGCTCCATAACTTGTTGCTTTGTTCTATAATTTTTTCATCTCTGTTTTGGATACTACATTACAAACCAGTTGCTCAAAGAATGGCCACCTGAAAGGCGATTGCCCATCAACTTTGATGACACCTGGCTAGAGGCATCAGCTTGTCCTTTGTCTTTGAGAAACCGGTCTACCCCCTCTTGCTGTCCAGAGGACCCTGTTTACTACTTATATGTAAACTGAGGTAAACAGTACACTACATGCTGAGCTAGGTAGTCATCCAATGAAGAGTAGAGGAAACACCGTCAGAAAAATGTAACAGAACAGCACTGTGTAAATTTTGAATAACACACTTTCTGAGAATGATCTGGAGACAAAATATTCTTCACTGATGAACTCTATGAGCACTTTTATATCATGAATATATTGGAGAATTTTTCTGTCTGTTCTCAGATAATTCAAAAAAGAAAGTAATAGAAATGCCGAAAAGCTGCAATTCATCAATCCTCTCGAGAAATGCCAGTGGTGGAGAATTGGCCAACAGACCATACAAGTGGGCATTGATTTAAAAAAATGGAAGTTAGAGGGCCAGTGTTACCTCACATTTCATTTATCATCTGCATTAATTATCTGAAAGGGGCATGTTAATGAAATACCCAAAGTATTTTCAAATACTCTCTGAATGACACACAGGACAGAAGGAAACAAACAGAGCTAGAAGTTAGCAACATGGACAGAAAAATAAATCTATCTATCTATCTATCTAAACACATCACTGTGGTATCACACTGATTAATCAATTAAGGCCCCGATCCTACAAAGATTGCCCATATGCTTAATTTTGCACACTATAATCAGTCCCATTGACTTTAATTTGTTGCACAATTGGGCTCCAAGTGTCATATGGTGAAAAACTAAAAATAAAATGTGTGATTGTAAAGTGATATGGTTGCCGAAAAGTACAGTGTAGAGAAATCAATGCACCCTTCCATCTGTCCTCTGTTAGGAATGATCACATTGAAATGGCTATAAAAAAATCTATACTGATGGGCATAAATATAAACAGCAAACATGATGGCAAGAGGAAGTTGTTTCTATATTTCTGAATGCAGAAAGTTGTGCATGGTCTCTCAGCTGAGCGGTGAAATGACTGACCAAAGGTTGGAAACAAAACCCAGGTCTTCTGAGTTCCATGCTGCAATGCAGCCCACCAACAGTGCATTGGAGAGGTGCCACCCCAGCAATTGATCATGTGGCAAGAGAAATATACAAGCAATATTGTTGAGGAAAATGTTTAGATGCCTTGAGCAGCAGTGATAGCTGGTGTTAAACATCCCAGCCCAGTTTCTTCAGGTAAGACTAGGGCTGGTAATCATCAGAGGGGTACTTTTGAGCAATAATTGAATTGTAATTTTGGCACTATTCTACAAAAGCAAATGTCTCTTCATTATCATTGCAGCTTTCTCTTTCCCCCTCCCCCCATCCCATGGATACTCCCCCTGGCACACATGAAAGCAGAAATCAAACGTCCATCATGCAATTTATCCTCCTGGGATTTGGGAATGTCCCAGAACTGCAGGTTCTTCTCTTCCTGCTGTTTCTAGTGATCTACATTATGACCATGGCCGGGAACATCCTCATCATTGCTCTAGTTGTGGCTGATCAGCACCTGAACACCCCCATGTACTTCTTCTTGGGGAACCTGTCCTGCTTGGAGACCTGCTACACCTCCACCATCCTGCCCAGGCTGCTGGCCAGTCTCCTGACTGGGGACAGAACCATTTCTGTGAGTGGCTGCTTCATGCAGCTTTATTGTTTCGGTGTCTTGGCATGTTCAGAATGCTATCTCCTGGCAGCGATGTCCTACGATCGGTATTTAGCGATATGTAAACCACTGCACTATACAGCCCTCATGAATGATAGGTTCTGCTTCCAGCTAGCAGCTGGGTCTTGTATTAGTGGATTTGTGGCTGCTTCCATAATAGTATCTTGGATATCGATGTTAATGTTCTGCGGTCCCAATGAAATTGACCATTTCCTGTGTGAATTCAATGTAGTGATAAAACTCTCCTGCAGTGACACCCACGGCATGGTACTTGTGGCTTTCCTGCTGTCCTCCTTATTCACACTACCACCATTTCTATTAACTCTGACTTCCTACATTTCTATCATCACCACCATCCTGAGAATCCCTTCCACCACTGGTAGGAAAAAAGCATTTTCCACCTGTTCCTCTCACCTCATCGTGGTGACCATTTTCTATGGGACCCTAATCATTGTTTACTTGCTTCCAGACATCAACACACTTCGAAGCATGACCAAAGTCTTCTCTGTCTTCTACACCATTCTCACACCACTGGTCAACCCTCTCGTCTACAGCCTGAGAAACAAAGAGGTAAAGGAGGCCCTGAGGCAAGTTATCAGGAAACTTGGGTCTTTCATAGCAGTTCAGAGAATTCAAGCTAATGCCTTTACATCAAAATGAAAATGGAGACTGTGTGATGAAATTCATGTGATCTAAACTCGGAGTCCGATCCTGGAATCTCTGGCTCAAATCAGTCCTTCATGAATATCATCCCATTGAAACAAACCGTATGGAATGTGAGTCCTACTGAAATCAAAGTGATTTACAGGTGTTTGCTGAAAGTGCCATGTGATGTACTGAAATCTGTGTTAAAATCACAAGCTGTCATTCCAAGTTTGGAAGGGGTTTACTGGTCCTGCATGCAGACAAAGGGCTCTGTAGGGAAGCCTGCAATCCAGGAGTAGGAGTCAATCTGCACAGAGCCAGTCTAGAGACCGGTGGGCTGAATACTGACTAAGGGAGAAGCCTGCTTTGTCTCTCACTGGTTTGGGAGTTTTGTGAACTATTGTTCTGTATTCTAAGAAATAAAGTCATGTTATGTTGCAACCTTGCAACAAGAATGTTTTATGTTTGCATCAAATTTCTCTGTGTTTATGCTGTGCGCATAAAATTCAAGTGCCCATCAGGCTGTGGTTTCTTCTCAGTAGAACTAGTCAGGAATTCCATCCACACACACCCCATGAAAACATTTGGGAAAAAAATCCATTTTCAGCTACATTTTTTGATGATTTTTTGTTGTTGAGGTTTTCAGCAACAAAAATCAACCACCCTGTTTTTTTAATTGAAAATAGACATTTCCCAAGGAAACGTCCATTTTGATGAAATAGCCATTTTTTGCCCAAACTCCTCTCCTCTGCCCTGCTCTCCCATGTTTCTAATGGAAAATCTCCAACCATCTCTACTACTGAGCTAGATTTCTCATTAACTTTCTGGACTGATATTTTTCATACATCATGATCATTCATGGAGGGGTGGATGAGTGGATGGAGTGCTGGTCATTTAGTGAAACATGCAGGTTAAATTCCTGTGACCATGGTGATGCTTCCCAGAGGAACCTGGGGTTGGGAGGCCCTTTGCCACCACCTATCCAGGGAGACTTGTCTGCGCCTGATGTGGATCAGCTCCCTGAAACCACCAGCCTCTGGCCACACAAGCTTGTCCTTCCAAGACTCTGCAGGCCTACACATGTTGATCACAACATATGATCACCAACTGCCCCAACAACAACAATATGGGTGAAACTAGACAACCACTATACTCACAAATGAACTCACACAGAATGAACTCACACAGAAAACACTTTTCACAAAACTATCACTCCATATCTGACTTCTCAGTCCTCATCCTCAAAGGAAACCATTCAAAAGACAAGCTTGGGAGCTTAAATTCATCACTCTGTTAGACATCAAAACTCATCAATGCCTCCTGAGCTAGTAGGGCACAGCTGTCAAATTCAGGATCGCTCCCCTCCCAAATCTCAGCCACTTGCTCATTGATCCTTCGGGTAGGCTGATCAGAAAGAAGAATTATTTTAGAAGAGATGCTGTCCATGTCAGGGCCTGCCATTGAACACAACATTTCACAAAACAGCAGCATACACACAGAGAGAGCTTCCAGAGTTCAAATCATGGCTTAATGGTAAGAAATGTTCCACATTTGCCATGGTGCATGTCAAAAGGTCCATAATTTTGTGGAGTTTTGCTGGTATTATTATTTTTATTTGTTTTCAGGTTAGTCAATAACATTCTAGACTTTATGAACTATGGCTGGGATTTTCAAAGGAGACTAAGGCCTTGGCTACACTGGCAATTCACAGCGCTGCACTTGCTGCGCTCAGGGGTGTGAAAAAACACCCCCCCTGAGCGCAGCAAGTGCAGCGCTGTAAAGCGCCAGTGTAATCAGTGCCTGCAGCGCTGCACGCTCCCTCGCAGCGCTGCAAGCTACTCCCCTCGGAGAGGTGGAGTATTTGCAGTGCTGCGAGAGAGCTCTCGCAGCGCTGGCAGCGCGACTACACTTGCGCTTCACAGCACTGCCGCAGCAGCGCTGTGAATCCGCGAGTGTAGCCAAGGCCTAAGGAAGTTAGATGCTCAAATCCCATTGACTTTCAATGACAATAGATTAATCATGTGGTTTTATTGCTTTAGACAGTAAAAAGAGTGTGAAAAAGGAATTTCTTCCAGATTTACTTATACATTACCAACTTTACTCCAGTTGGAAAGCAGTAAAAATGGTCATATTTGCCCTTATGTTTCATTTGGTAAATTAGGCTGGAGAACATTCCTTTTTTAGCCAACTAATTGATAAGGCACCAGCATGGAACTCAGAAGGCCTGGTTACATTCCTGGCTCAGCCGCAGACTCCCTGGATGACCTTTGCTGAGTCACTTAATCCTCTTCATTGTTCAGTGATCATCCATAAGAAGAGAGAGCACGAAACCAAAACATAATATATTCTAACACCCCATGTTGGGAAACTGTGTATCAAACACTCATGCTCTGGTTTCCCCGTCTGTATGGGGATAATATAGACCACCCTCAAAGAGGTGCTGCTAGAGTAAACACAATTCATCTCTGTGAAGGTGCTTATATTACAGTGATGCAGATCACATAAATACCTAGATATATAGAAAGACTATTATTCAATTTTTGTAAATAAAGTGGGTGCTAAGTTTTAAGCATGAGTAGCCTCACTGAAACCAATGAGGTGTAAGATGATACTTAAGTGGGATTAAATGAGCATGTATTAAACTCCCATGTGACTATGCTCAGGTTTCAAGTGAAGCACATGCTTAAGTGCTTCACTATAATGAGGTCAAAATTTGGCAGCAAGTCCTTACTTGATATGGAGAATACACCACGGAATAGGGTTGTGATGGATTCTCTATCACTGACAATCTTTCAATCAACATTGGATGCTTTGTTTTGTTTTTATGTATACTCTAGTTCAAACATGAATTACTTTGCGGGAATTTTCTGGCTTGGTTTATACAGAAGCTCAGACTAAATGATTACAACAGAGCCTTCTGACCCTGGAATCCATGGATCTATGACAATTACCTACCTACCCTATCCAAAGCAGACGGATTTATCCAGGGGAACTCTGCTTTTAACATGACAGGAACTAATTTGCATTAGCTGCAGGGAAGTTCATACAGTTATGCCATGATTCCATGAGCAATTACTACCCGGTGTAATGTTTCCCACTATAAGTAGTCACAATGAGGTAAATGTCACTAATTGAAACAGGACTGCTTGTGCCCTCCTTTGAGGGTAAGATCTGAAGCCAACAGGTTTCTTTCATTGAATCATGCTCATGGGTTTGTAATATGAATCCCTTAATTTAGTTTCACACTGGTGTAATTTAGGGTATATCTAGATGTGATTACCAGCTCATGTAGACATACCTGTGTTCACGGTCATTGAGATGGTGTGCTAAAAATAGTAGTGCAGCCATAGTAGCACAGGCAGTGGCAAACGGCAGTACCATGAGCTCATCATTGGATTTACAAACCCACTCAGACACTATCAGCACAGGCTTGAGGCAGGTGTCTGTACCTCTGCTCCCCCAGCTCCAAGTGTAGATATAGCTTTAAAAGAGAATTTGACTCAGTAGATCTGAATCTCATTGACATGGAAGCTGCTTTGTACCACTTTAGCCATATAAAAAGGGCCTAAAAATGGATATAAATGGCATTCACACCCACTACAAGGCTCTGGGACATAGACAGAGCCACATGAATTGGCATTAATGCAAATGAGAATTTGGTGAGGGAGGGATAGCTCAGTGAGTTGAGCATTACCCTCCTAAACCCAGGGTTGTAAATTCAATCTTTGAAGAAGCCACTTAGGAATCTGGGGCAAAATCAGGACTTGGTCCTGCTAGTGAAGGCAGGGGGCTGGACTCAATGACCTTTCAGGGTCCCTTCCAGTTCTAGGAGATAGGTATATCGCTTTATTTATGCTAAGGTCCAGGAACAAGACAAAAGTTTCTATTGAAAAACCTAATGCTGCAGACTTTTGCAACTGAATCAGAGAGAAGCAGTGGAAACACATGGGTATAAAATTCCCTGGTGTGCGGAGCACAGTGGTTTCAGCATAATTACTTCCAAAGGTTTATGTAAGAAGGCTGAAGTAGATCACAGAAATCCGCACTTTCTTCCTGCAGAGAGCTGAGCATAAGGAGCTGGAGGTAGGGAGAACTTATTTTGGATCTGACTAAATTTTGGTTAGCATCCACTTTTGCATGGACTGAAAACATAGCTGAGAGCATGTTGCTTTTGCCCTTGTGACTTGAACAATCTCAGTATAGAAACCCAGGGCAGATTCTCATTTCTAACAAAGAATTTTCACCTGCTGAGTATCAGCCCTTTAGTACTTCTTTTTCTTGCTTTCCCAAAGAAATTTAAAACTGCAATTAAACAGGTGCCTATCCTCAGATGTTCCTGATGCTAGCCATCCCCAAGGCTCCATATACTAATGTAAAATCTTCCAAAAGATTGGGAAATGATGTAATTAGGCTGCAACTTTTTGGGGGAAGGGCTGACTTTTTATTCAGGATTTATCCGGAGCATAGCGCAATGGAATCCTATTCCATGACTGGGGCTCCTAGGTATTACCTCAATTCAAATAAATAACTAAAGAAAAGATGTCCAATAAGTAATGCAAACCAGAACATATCCCTCTAGTAAATCAGACTCAGATAATTCTGTATCCAGCAGAATCTGGCAATTGTGAAGTTAAGTTGAAGGCCAAGGGGAGTTTGTATCAAGTTATCTTATTATTTGTCTGGAAAGGATTAGGTAGAATTAACACTAATGAAGTGTTTTCTCTCCTTTTATTGAATTACTTTCAATTCCCTTTAACTAAGCAAACAGTGATTTCCAGAGATCTCAGACACTGAATTAGCCCATAACATTTTAATTTTGTCTGATCATATCATAAACACAGAACTTCCTGATTCTGTAACTTTAGTGGTGTTTAGCAACCTGATAGGACTGTCTGCTTTATCAGACATTTATCCAGGGCTCAATTTTGCAAAGGCACACATGAATGAGATTCCTCATGTGGCACAGTTTTCTAGTTTGTAAAGGTTGGCTTTAAGTGATCCCTTATAGATGTTGGTTTTTTCCTGGAATCCAAGCTGTCCAGGCTGTGGTCTCTGCAGCCTCTGTATTCATGCAGCCTTTACTTGTGTCTTTAGAATGGAGCATCTTGAGAACCAACCAAAGGCACTGGATTGATGGTTGTGGAAGTGAGTGCATGAAATGAACTCTTTGTTTTTCTCTCTATATAGACATGGCCTCCATCTGTGCAGTTTGATCAGTCATATCATTGGGTTTCTGCAGCAGTGTATACTCTCATATCTATAGGGTATATTCAGGGGCTGTTCTGTGCTTAGATTAGGGTGACTCATGAGACCCGGAATCCCTTCCTGTCCCTCCACAGACTAGCTGTGTGACCTTGGTGGAGAATCGCTTCTTGCTTCCCTGTGCCTCGGTTTTTCCATCTGCAAAATTGGTGTAAATACTGACCTGCCACAGCCAGAGGTTGTGTGAGTGGCCCAACCGATGTCAGTTATTCAGAGGTCCTTGGTGGATGGGTGGGGGGGTGCTAGGTAAATGGTGGGAGACATATTGTGATAGCTTCACATTGAATGGGACCTTGTTCCATAAATGATCACGTTGGTTTCTGTGGAATTGCTCAGGGAACAATTCAAATGCTAATCAGTAAGGGCTCAAAGAACTGGCTAACTCTTGATCATTATTGTTATTAGAAATAAATATAAGAACAATGGCTTCTCTCTTTTTTCATAGCTGTTCTACCATAAAATCATAGTTTTCAAAATTAGGTTTAATCCTAAATCAGGCCAAAAATTCAAAATCTCAAGATTTTATTTTAGTGAAACAAAATATTCTGAAATACTGTATCTGAATAAATTAAAATTGTTGTTTTTAATAATCTTAAAACATTTCATTTTGACTCTATAAATTTGATTAGATTATCGTTGAAATGATAACCATGAAGCAATATTATTCTACCATATCAATTTTCCATAGACAATTTAGATAAAATCAAAACATTCCATCTAAATATTTAGATTTTATCGAATCATCATTTTCTTACGGAAAACATTCCTCTGAAAATTTTCAACCAGCTCTGTTTTTTTTAACTTCCTTCTATTTGTCTGCAAACAGTTGTTACATTTCCTCATATCCCTATAGTCACATACTCTGGTCTTTGTAAATTTCTTCATACTTTAGATTTTTAATTCCCTTCCCCCATTAAAAAGTATCAGACTTTTAACCTCTCTTTTGTACTCTCTCCAGTTTTTTATTACCCTTTTCATAAAATTAAAAAAAAAAAGAATCAAAATGGGCTCTGGTCCATATATTATGAAACCATAATCTGTTCCATATGAATTGGAATTATCAACAGTTATTTAGAAATCAATTTGATTCGATAATAATAATGTCACTTTGCATTTCCATAGCAACAGTAATCTGAGGATTTCAAAGAGTTCTACAAATATTAATTATTTTAGACTCACAATTCCACTGAGGGATAAGTAAAACTTATCATCCCATTCTATAGCTGGAGAAACTAAGGCACAAAAAGGAGAAATGGCCTGCCCATCTCCTCTGATTTTTCTGTGTAAAGCCCTCAAGTGCTTTAAAATTCCACCTGGTCATGGTGGACAGAAAGTTAGCTTTTTACAGAATCTCAATATTATTATTTGGCAATCACTGAACAGGGCAGAAAACTCTGTGCCAGTCAGATGGGACTGTAGGGGGGAAATATGCAGCTTGTGCAAATCAGCATGGATCCATCTACTTCAAAGAAACTTTGGTGATCTACACTATCTCGGGGTCCGTATAGTGTGCCGATTAGAACATAGTGTAGTCAATATGTTCCTGATGAATTTATAACAATAAGAAATTGTGTGTCCTTATTGGAGAAGGGGGAAAGGTGGGATGCTTAAAGGAATTTGAAAGAGGATAAAATTTAAAGAGATTAATGAAATCTATCCATCTATCCACTGGTCAATTGGGCTACCTATCTATTAATCTATTTCTCTTTCTATAGATCTATCTGTGTGTCGTTCTATCCAATTGAGGGGACTTTTACAGGTAGTTCTGATTTTTTCAACAGAAACTACACATTTTGGGGATGTTTCTTTTCATTGAGACATTTTCTCTCATTTCGTGACCGCAACTAGAATGAACACATATCAATTAACCCAGATTGGCATCTATGGGAAATTTGCCCTAGGGAGAAGGAGAAGAAACCCTTATAGTTTTGAGGATGATTTTGAGGAAGTCAAGCACCAAAGTCCAGATCATTAACAGTATTTAAGTTCCTAACACCCCTAGAAATCAATGCAAGTTATCCACTGAATTACCATTGATGATCTCGGCCCCAACTCCCATGGAATGGCCATGGGAGTTGAAAGCCTGACTTCTATGTGTGCCTTTGAGCATTTCTCCTTATTTTCTGCAGTGGGTCGTTTCTTCACATGATATCTGGGTATTTATTGTCTCCCACAGATGAATTATGCAGAAGAATCAAGAAGGAGGAACCTCACCACGGTGACTGAATTCATTCTACTAGGATTGTCCAACCACCATAACCTGCAGGTGCCTCTGTTCTCCATCTATCTGTCCATTTATACCATTACACTGATGGGGAACATCCTCATCATCCTCATCACCATGGACCCAGCCCTTCACACCCCCATGTATTTCTTTCTCCGGGTCTTATCCTTCCTGGAGATCTGCTATACCTCAGTCACTGTCCCCAAGATGCTGGTGAACTTCCTTTCAGACAACAGGAGCATTTCCTACATGGGCTGTGTTGCCCAAATGTACTTCCTGCTCTTCCTTGGAATCTCTGAGTGCTTCCTTCTGGCCGCCATGGCATATGACCGCTATGTGGCCATATGCAACCCATTGAGATACAGGCTCATCATGAACAGGAGGGTCTGCCTTTCCTTGACAATTCTCTCTTGGTTCTGGGGTAATGTGGTGTCCCTAGTACAGACAGCCTGGGTTTTCACCTTGCCATTTTGTGGGTCCAATCAGATTAACTATTTCTTCTGCGATATTCCCCCATTGATTAAGCTTTCTTGTATTGACATCCCTTTGTATGAAATGCAGTTGTTTACAGCAGCTATACTAGTCATCTTCACTCCATTTTCTCTCATCGTTGTGTCCTACACCTTTATTATCTCCACCATCTTAAAGATGGCATCAGCTGAAGGCAGACACAAAGCCTTCTCCACCTGCTCCTCACACCTCATTGTGGTGACATTGTATTACGGGAGCTGTGGCCTGATCTATTTAAGACCCAAGTCCATTCATTTACTAGACACCAACAAAGTGCTGGCTCTGATATACACAACCATCACCCCAACCTTGAATCCCTTTATCTACAGCCTGAGGAACAAGGAGGTGAAAGAGGCTCTGAGGAGATTGCTGGGGGACAGGATGAAGAGAAAAATATTTTCTCACAGAATGTAATTTGGGCACAGCTCTTGTTCTGATACCAGTAACTCAACTGTACAAATCTGGAGTAGTTCCTTTGAAGTCAGTAGCATTCACAGTTACAGTTGAACTAGTGTCCAAAAACTGCAGAATGAAACACATGAAAATGTTAATGTTTTGTCAATTTTTTGTTTGAGTTTAAATTAGAAATTTTGGCCAAAGAACATCATCAAAGTGTCAGAAATGGTTATCATATTTGTAGCTTCTTGAAACAAAAAGAGAAAATCACAAAAACCCATTTACATTTCACATGGCAATGCATGGATTATTTTCAACTCAGCTCAAAATTGCAATGAAAAATTCTGTTTAAAAATCTTATTTTGGAAAACAATGTTTATGTGCTGTATGCTAACCATTTTGAGAATGATTTTGAATAAAAGTTTATGTAAAATTGTTGAAAATTAATGTAAATAGATAATAAAGTACAATACAAAGTTTCACTAAAAATGAAAAAAATGGGAACATCTGAAGGTACCAAATGATGCTAATTTCAATTTTTTGTTGTAATTTTTTTCACCATTTCTACTAAACAGAGACTAGAAAACCAAATAAGAAAAGGAGAGTCCCTTAGTTCCCATGTGATATTCACAGAGCCTTCAGAAAAGCATTGGCAATTTCATTGCAAATACAATTTCCCCATCAAGACTTTTCTCAGTGCCACTTTCACATCCTGGTTCTTCAGGGTGTAGCTCAATGGGTTCAGCATGAGGGGTCACTGTGTTGTAAACCATGGACAACACCCTGTATTATCAAGGAAGAAGCTGGAGATGGGCCCAACATAGGTGATGCAGAACAGGAGGAGGATGGTCAGGTGAGATGTGTAGGTGGAAAAAGTTTCAGAGTCCACTTCGTAGAGCATATCTCAGGATGGTGGAGATGATGTACACATAGGACAGGACTATACACAGGAATGGTGTCCACCCTATGAAGATCCAATGGCAAACAAGATTATGTTCTGGAGGCAGGTGTAACTCCATTCAAGCAGCTTCCTTGATTTCATTGACTATCCTAAAGGAGAACATATTGTTCAACGTAAATAAGGTTGGCAAAATCTTGACCTTTCTCTGTTTCTGTTCCAGTGGTGCTCAATCAGCAAAGTGTGTATCCAGGCACTGAAAATAACAGAAACAGTTATTGCAGTAGGAAGAGAGCCTGAGACATAAGCCCTTGATTCAGAGGCCTGGTATGAGGCTGGAGGCCTGGGCTAAAGCAGTAGTCAAAGCTTTACTGGTATAAAGCAAAGACATGCTGTGAGCAAGGGGCAGGACCTGCTCACAGAATCTGTCAAGAACAGGGCTGTTATTGTTGCAATACACATTCCTAAGATGTGCTAGGCACAGAGCATTCACACAAACACATCCCAATATCAAGTGGTACTAGAACATTCCAATATAGAGGATAGTACAAAAACATCCCCCAAGGATAACAGGAAAACACTGACCCTGACTAAATGACACTGGCTAAAGATAAGGTCAGGATGACAGTAAATAATAGAGATGTTTTGTTTGAACCAACATGTACAAAGTGATGGGTGATAACTAGCCATGTCAAGGGGCAGTAACTATGCCACAGGGGCAGTATGAAACTTGTTTGTATCGTGGTATAAAGATGTATCTCAGAGGGAGTATCTTTGTCTAGCCTAGGGAGGAACAGAAAGTCCCACCATTCACTGTGCTGGTCCATTGTTATGGTCATACATTGTTAGTGGTCCGGTAGAGTCTGCGGGATACTAGTACCATGCTTCATTAACAATAAAACTGGCGGGTGCCCTCATCCATTAACGGATCTTGTGGTCATTGGGCAGGTTGCTCAAGGTCTGCCATGCCAGCTGTCTGCGCAGGACTGGGGCGACACACAGAGGGAACACACACATGCAGACAAACATCTATCAACATCTAACAACAATTGTGTGAATCAAATATACCAGGGGATACAGGAAGTATCTTTTCTTCCAAAAGAACAGGTGTCTTCTAAATGAGATTAAGGAATTATCCATTGGGACTAGTACACAAGAGATAGCTGCATGCGTTTTTGACCTCAGCTGTGAATTCAAAGTGATTTGGTTAAACTAATGTCGACTGCTTGCGGGTGCTTTTATTTTGGTTTAAGCCAGACTTATTTCAGTTTAGCCAAAGGCTTAATTTAAACTTAAATACACAATTTCTAACCTGAAATAAGAGTTTCCACACAGGTTTATGCACCAGTTTTAGGCAAGAAAATGATTGACGTTCAACCAATGCAACTTTCATGTGTTAACAAAGCCATAGTTTGGAATAATGTTCAGAGTATAAGCACGGAGTATAAGCAAAAGTGTTCACATTGGCCTACCTCTGTTCCCACCAAACTTAGATTCCTGGTAAAGAAGATAAACGAACGTGAAACTGAAGCTGTGTGGAAATCTGTTTGCCTATAGCTTGTAGTTGTTCTCTTTAATCAATGCCTCTCCCTCCTGAGTCACTAGGGCATAGCAGTCAAACTCAGGATCGCCTACCTCCCAAATCTCATCGATCCTTCAGGTAGGATGAGCAGAAGCAAGAGTTATTTTAAGAGAAATTACACCCAGATCAGAGCCCCTCATTGAACTCAACATTTCACATGAGAGCAGCACACACATGCTTAGCGCTTCCAGAATTTGAATCACAGCTGTAACGGAAAGGAATGTTCCACCTTTGCCATGGTGGGTGTCAAATGGTCCATAATTTGACAGAGATTTGCTGGTGATGTTTGTTTTACTTTTCCAATTCAGCTAATAACATTCTACAGTGTATCAATTATGGCTCGGCTTCCAAAGGAGCTTGAGGCATTTAGGTGCTCAAATCCCATTGACTTTCAATGGCAATATGCTAATCACATACTTTTATTGCTTTAAACCATAAAAAGAGTGTGCAGAAGAGATTTTATCCAATATTTTGTCTTCTTTTCTAATTTTTCTCCAGTTGGAAAACAGTTAAAATAGTCATATTCGTCCCTATCTTTCATTTAGTAAGTTATGGTGGAGAACCCTCATATTTCAATCAATTAAAAGGCGTGGGAGTGGAATTCAGAAGACCTGGTTACATTCCAGGTTCAGCCACAGACTCCCTGGGTGTCCTTGGATGTATTAGTTATTCTTCCTCGTTGTTCAGTGGTCATGCATTATAAGAGAAAGCAGCAAACTGACGCATACTCTCCTACTATGCCACCTCCTGTTTCAAGCAATATATCATCACAAACATACCTTGTTTTTCACCTATGTCTGATAATAATATTGACTTCCCTCATAGGGCTGCGGTTAGCATAAAATCAGTTCATTATTGTGAAGGTGCTTATATTACAATGGTCAGGACCACAGAATTACCTAGATATACAGGAGGACTATTACCCAGAGTTGGTAAATTGCGTGTTGAGCTTTAAGCATGAGTAGCCTCACTGAAGTCAATGACCCTTCAGCTGATGCTTCAGTGGCATATTTTGAGCATATGTTAAACTCCCATTGACTTTAAAGCGACTACTCACAGGCTTAAAGTGAGACATGTGCTAAAATGCTTTGCTGTAATGAGGCCAAAGTTTGGTAGGAAGTGTTTGCATGACAAGGGCACTGACCATTTTGAAAACAAGTCTGGATGCTTTGCTTTGTTTTGTTTTAACGTACACTGTTTTTCAAAGAGGAATCACTTTGGAAGAATTATCTGGTCCAGGTTATACAGAAGCTCAGACTAAATGATAACAACAGCTCCTGCTGGCCTTGGAATCCGGGAATCTGTGAAAATTACCTACCTGGTGTAATGTTTCCCACTATGTGTAGTCACTATCACGAAAAAGCTATCCACATAGCTTTTATACTTGAGCCCTCCATTGAAGGCCAGATCTGAAGCCCTGTGAAGCCAACAGGTGTCTCTCACTGGATCACACTCATGAGTTTGCAATACAAGGCCCTAATCTAGATTCACACCTGTGTAATTTAGGCTACGTCTGCCCTTGGAGCTACAGGTGTGATTCCCAGCTCGTGTACACATATTTGTACTGAGCTGTCATTGAGTTAGCGTTCTAAAAATAGAAGTGTAGCCGCAGTAGCACGGGCAGCGGAAAATGGCCATGTGCTAGTCACCTTAAGTACAAAGCCACTCAGACCCCAAGGGCACATACTTCATTCAGCTAGACTGTGCTGCCGCCACTCCCCCAGCTTCTAGTGTAGCTGAGGCCTTAGAGTAGAATTCAGCTTAGTTGACCTGAGCCTCATTGACACAGAAGCTGCTTTGTACCACTCTAGCAGTATGAAAAGGGCCTGAAAATGGACATAAATGACATTGACATCCACCCCTAGGCTCTGTTACATTCACAGAGCCACATGAAGTCTCTATAATGTGAATGAGAATTAACTCCAGGAACTCTCAAGCAAAAAAAAGAAAAAGTTTCCACTGAAAATCCTTATGCTGCAGACTTTTTTCTCCCAATTAAAGAGACACAGTGGGAATACATGGGTGTAAATCCCCCAGTGTGTTGGGCACAGTGGCTGCAGCATAATTCCACCCCAAAGGTCATATAAGGGGACTGAAATAGACCATAGATATCAGCACATTCATTCTGCAGAGAGCTGAGCAGAGAAACCTGGAGGTAGGAGGAAATTATTTTGGATCTAGCTACATTCTGGTTGGCGTTCACTATTGCATGGACTGAAAACATATCTGAGGGCATGTTGCTTTTGCTCCCTTGACTTGAACTGTCTCTGTATAGAAACCTGGGGGAGATTCTCAAGTGGCATCATTTCAAAGAAAGAAGTTTCACCTGCTGGGGATTGGTCCCTTTAGTATTTATTTTTCTTGCTTTCCTAAAGAAATTTAAAACTGCAATTAAATAGATGCCCATCTTTGGAAGTTCTTGACATTCGCCATCCCCAGGGCTCTGTATAGTAATGTAAAATCTTCCAACAGGTATACAGATTGGGAAATGATGTAATTAGACTGCAAGTTCTTTGGGGCAAGGGCTGTCTTTTTTAGTTCAGGGTTTGTCAAGAGTATAACATAATGGAGTCCTGATCCATGCTCGGGGCTCCTAGGCATTAATGTGTTTCAAATAAATATAAATAAATAAATAAAACATGTCCCACAAGCAATGCAAACCAGAGCATACAACTCAAGAAAATGAGACAGAGATAGTTCTGTATAGGGAGAATGTGGCAATTGCAAAGAGATATACCAGTACCTGATAATTAACTTAAAGCAACTAGGAGTTTGTATTAAGTTTTATTACTTTATTTGTAGAAAGAGAGTGTGTAGAATTAACACTAATGGTGAAGTATTTTTTTCTCCTTGTATTTAGTTTATTTTTTTCAGTTCCCTGTTTCACTAAGCCAACAGTGATTTCTGGAGATCTTGGACACTGAATTAGGTCAATGCCAATTACATTTTAATTTTGCCTGATCATATCATAAACACAGAACTTCCTAATTCTTTAACTTTAGAGGTGTTTAGCAACTTGATTGGATTGTCTGCTTTCTCATACATTTATCCAGGAATCATTTTTTGCAAATGCACACATGAATGAGACTCCTCATGTGGCAGTTTGCTAGATCATAGCCCTTGGCTATTCCCGAAATCCAGGCTGTGGTCTCTACAGTCTCTGTATTCATGCAGCCTTTGCAGGTGTCTTAAAAACAGAGCATCTTGAGAACCAGCAAATGGGACTGGATTGATGGTTGTGGAGGTGGGTGCATGATATGAACAGTTTGTCTGTCTCTCTCTATAGACATGGCCCCCATCTGTGTAGTTTGATCAGTCATATCATTGGGTTTCTGCAGAGCTGTATAATCTCATATTTATAGAGTATATTCAGGGGCAATTCTGTGCTTAAACCAGGGAAACTTATGAGACCAGAATCTCTTCCTGCCCCTGCCACAAACTAGTTGTGTGACCTTAGAAGAGAATCACTTCTTGCTTCTCTGTGTCTCAGTCTCTCCATCTGCAAAAGTCCAACCCACCTCAGCCTGAAATTGTGAGGCTGACATAACTGATGTTAGTTGTTCAGAGGTCCTCTGCTGGAAGGTGCTATATAAATGGTAGGGGACACATAGTGACACCTTGACATTGAACGGGACCTTGTTTTGTAAATAGTCACATTGGTATCTGTGAAACTGTTCATGGAACAAGTCAAAATCTAATCAGTAAGGGCTCAAATTACTGCCTAGTTATTTATCATTATTATAATTACAAATAAGAATAGGAACAATGCCTTATACATTTCTCAGAGGTGGTCAAAATATGGAATTTCTGTCCCAGAAGATCATACAGTTCAAAATTTGGTTTAATCCCAGATCAGACCAAAAAGTCAAAATCTCAGGGCTTTTTTGTGAAAGAAAATATTCGGAAATATTGCATTTCTATAAGGTGAATATGTTGGGGGGGGGGGCGTTAAACAAGGTTTAACATTTCATGTTGACTTTATTGTTTTGATTATATTATTGTTTAAATGATACACCTGAAACAAAACATTTCAACCTGATCAATTTCCCATAGACAATTAAGACAAAATGAGAACATGAAAGCTAAATATTTAGATTTTCTTTAATCAGCATTTTCTTACCAAAAAAATTCCTCTGAAAATTTTTAACCAACTATGCTTTTTTTTAGTTTCCTTCTCCTTCGCTATACACAGTTGTCACATTTCCTTACAATCCTGCAGTTGCATACTGCAGGTCTTTGGAAATTTCTTCATAGTTTAGATCTTTTAATTCCCTTCCCAAACAAAAAAGAATCAGACGTTTTACCTCTCTTTTGTACTCTCTCAGGTTTTCTATTAACCTTTTCTTTAACCCCGCCCCCCAAAAAATCAAAATGGGCTTTGGTCCATATATTATTAAACCATAATCAATTCTATTTGAATTTGAATGATCAACAGTTATTTGGGAAAATCTTTGATTCAATTATAAGAATGTCACTTTGAATTTCCATAGGAACAGTCATCTCAGAAACTCAAAGGGTACTATAAACATTAACGAAATTAGCCCCACAACTGTGCTGAGGGATAAGTAAAAGTCATCATCCCTTTTTATAGGTGGAGACACGAATGCAAAAAGAAGTGAAGCAGCATGCCCATGTTCGCTGACATTTTAGTA